>NW_027193834.1:0-30059 GCF_032444005.1 Ranitomeya imitator
GTGATATGTTTTCAGGTATCTCCTATACTAATAGAGCCACATGCTCACCGGTTTGCCACATGATGTAGGCCTATGGACTGCACAAGAAACCACCAAAAATTTTAAGCAGTCATCGTTCTCACAACACTGAGGACCAGTCATTCGAAATGACTTCTCCATGCATTTTATGCATTGGTAAAAGCACTATGATGAAAAGTGTGATATGTTTTCAGGTATCTCCTATACTAATAGAGCCACATGCTCACCGGTTTGCCACATGATGTAGGCCTATGGACTGAACAAGAAACCACCAAAAATTTTAACCAGTCATCGTTCTCACAACACTGAGGACCAGTCATTCGAAATGACTTCTCCATGCATTTTATGCATTGGTAAAAGCACTATGATGAAAAGTGTGATATGTTTTCAGGTATCTCCTATACTAATAGAGCCACATGCTCACCGGTTTGCCACATGATGTAGGCCTATGGACTGAACAAGAAACCACCAAAAATTTTAACCAGTCATCGTTCTCACAACACTGAGGACCAGTCATTCGAAATGACTTCTCCATGCATTTTATGCATTGGTAAAAGCACTATGATGAAAAGTGTGATATGTTTTCAGGTATCTCCTATACTAATAGAGCCACATGCTCACCGGTTTGCCACATGATGTAGGCCTATGGACTGAACAAGAAACCACCAAAAATTTTAACCAGTCATCGTTCTCACAACACTGAGGACCAGTCATTCGAAATGACTTCTCCATGCATTTTATGCATTGGTAAAAGCACTATGATGAAAAGTGTGATATGTTTTCAGGTATCTTCTATACTAATAGAGCCACATGCTCACCGTTTTGCCACATGATGTAGGCCTATGGACTGAACAAGAAACCACCAAAAATTTTAACCAGTCATCTTTCTCACAACACTGAGGACCAGTCATTCGAAATGACTTCTCCATGCATTTTATGCATTGGTAAAAGCACTATGATGAAAAGTGTGATATGTTTTCAGGTATCTCCTATACTAATAGAGCCACATGCTCACCGGTTTGCCACATGATGTAGGCCTATGGACTGAACAAGAAACCACCAAAAATTTTAACCAGTCATCGTTCTCACAACACTGAGGACCAGTCATTCGAAATGACTTCTCCATGCATTTTATGCATTGGTAAAAGCACTATGATGAAAAGTGTGATATGTTTTCAGGTATCTCCTATACTAATAGAGCCACATGCTCACCGGTTTGCCACATGATGTAGGCCTATGGACTGAACAAGAAACCACCAAAAATTTTAACCAGTCATCGTTCTCACAACACTGAGGACCAGTCATTCGAAATGACTTCTCCATGCATTTTATGCATTGGTAAAAGCACTATGATGAAAAGTGTGATATGTTTTCAGGTATCTCCTATACTAATAGAGCCACATGCTCACCGGTTTGCCACATGATGTAGGCCTATGGACTGAACAAGAAACCACCAAAAATTTTAACCAGTCATCGTTCTCACAACACTGAGGACCAGTCATTCGAAATGACTTCTCCATGCATTTTATGCATTGGTAAAAGCACTATGATGAAAAGTGTGATATGTTTTCAGGTATCTCCTATACTAATAGAGCCACATGCTCACCGGTTTGCCACATGATGTAGGCCTATGGACTGAACAAGAAACCACCAAAAATTTTAACCAGTCATCGTTCTCACAACACTGAGGACCATTCATTCGAAATGACTTCTCCATGCATTTTATGCATTGGTAAAAGCACTATGATGAAAAGTGTGATATGTTTTCAGGTATCTCCTATACTAATAGAGCCACATGCTCACCGGATTGCCACATGATGTAGTCCTATGGACTGAACAAGAAACCACCAAAAATTTTAACCAGTGGTAACAAAATTCTCATTGGGGTCTGTTACAAACCCCCAAATATAACAGAAACCATGGAAAGTCTACTTCTAAAGCAGATAGATGAAGCTGCAACCCATAATGAGGTCCTGGTTATGGGGGACTTTAACTACCCGGATATTAACTGGGAAACAGAAACCTGTGAAACCCATAAAGGCAACAGGTTTCTGCTAATAACCAAGAAAAATTATCTTTCACAATTGGTGCAGAATCCAACCAGAGGAGCAGCACTTTTAGACCTAATACTATCTAATAGACCTGACAGAATAACAAATCTGCAGGTGGTTGGGCATTTAGGAAATAGCGACCACAATATTGTGCAGTTTCACCTGTCTTTCACTAGGGGGACTTGTCAGGGAGTCACAAAAACATTGAACTTTAGGAAGGCAAAGTTTGAACAGCTTAGAGATGCCCTTAATCTGGTAGACTGGGACAATATCCTCAGAAATGAGAATACAGATAATAAATGGGAAATGTTTAAGAACATCCTAAATAGGCAGTGTAAGCGGTTTATACCTTGTGGGAATAAAAGGACTAGAAATAGGAAAAACCCAATGTGGCTAAACAAAGAAGTAAGACAGGCAATTAACAGTAAAAAGAAAGCATTTGCACTACTAAAGCAGGATGGCACCATTGAAGCTCTAAAAAACTATAGGGAGAAAAATACTTTATCTAAAAAACTAATTAAAGCTGCCAAAAAGGAAACAGAGAAGCACATTGCTAAGGAGAGTAAAACTAATCCCAAACTGTTCTTCAACTATATCAATAGTAAAAGAATAAAAACTGAAAATGTAGGCCCCTTAAAAAATAGTGAGGAAAGAATGGTTGTAGATGACGAGGAAAAAGCTAACATATTAAACACCTTCTTCTCCACGGTATTCACGGTGGAAAATGAAATGCTAGGTGAAATCCCAAGAAACAATGAAAACCCTATATTAAGGGTCACCAATCTAACCCAAGAAGAGGTGCGAAACCGGCTAAATAAGATTAAAATAGATAAATCTCCGGGTCCGGATGGCATACACCCACGAGTACTAAGAGAACTAAGTAATGTAATAGATAAACCATTATTTCTTATTTTTAGTGACTCTATAGCGACAGGGTCTGTTCCGCAGGACTGGCGCATAGCAAATGTGGTGCCAATATTCAAAAAGGGCTCTAAAAGTGAACCTGGAAATTATAGGCCAGTAAGTCTAACCTCTATTGTTGGTAAAATATTTGAAGGGTTTCTGAGGGATGTTATTCTGGATTATCTCAATGAGAATAACTGTTTAACTCCATATCAGCATGGGTTTATGAGAAATCGCTCCTGTCAAACCAATCTAATCAGTTTTTATGAAGAGGTAAGCTATAGGCTGGACCACGGTGAGTCATTGGACGTGGTATATCTCGATTTTTCCAAAGCGTTTGATACCGTGCCGCATAAGAGGTTGGTACACAAAATGAGAATGCTTGGTCTGGGGGAAAATGTGTGTAAATGGGTTAGTAACTGGCTTAGTGATAGAAAGCAGAGGGTGGTTATAAATGGTATAGTCTCTAACTGGGTCGCTGTGACCAGTGGGGTACCGCAGGGGTCAGTATTGGGACCTGTTCTCTTCAACATATTCATTAATGATCTGGTAGAAGGTTTACACAGTAAAATATCGATATTTGCAGATGATACAAAACTATGTAAAGCAGTTAATACAAGAGAAGATAGTATTCTGCTACAGATGGATCTGGATAAGTTGGAAACTTGGGCTGAAAGGTGGCAGATGAGGTTTAACAATGATAAATGTAAGGTTATACACATGGGAAGAGGGAATCAATATCACCATTACACACTGAACGGGAAACCACTGGGTAAATCTGACAGGGAGAAGGACTTGGGGATCCTAGTTAATGATAAACTTACCTGGAGCAGCCAGTGCCAGGCAGCAGCTGCCAAGGCAAACAGGATCATGGGGTGCATTAAAAGAGGTCTGGATACACATGATGAGAGCATTATACTGCCTCTGTACAAATCCCTAGTTAGACCGCACATGGAGTACTGTGTCCAGTTTTGGGCACCGGTGCTCAGGAAGGATATAATGGAACTAGAGAGAGTACAAAGGAGGGCAACAAAATTAATAAAGGGGATGGGAGAACTACAATACCCAGATAGATTAGCGAAATTAGGATTATTTAGTCTAGAAAAAAGACGACTGAGGGGCGATCTAATAACCATGTATAAGTATATAAGGGGACAATACAAATATCTCGCTGAGGATCTGTTTATACCAAGGAAGGTGACGGGCACAAGGGGGCATTCTTTGCGTCTGGAGGAGAGAAGGTTTTTCCACCAACACAGAAGAGGATTCTTTACTGTTAGGGCAGTGAGAATCTGGAATTGCTTGCCTGAGGAGGTGGTGATGGCGAACTCAGTCGAGGGGTTCAAGAGAGGCCTGGATGTCTTCCTGGAGCAGAACAATATTGTATCATACAATTATTAGGTTCTGTAGAAGGACGTAGATCTGGGTATTTATTATGATGGAATATAGGCTGAACTGGATGGACAAATGTCTTTTTTCGGCCTTACTAACTATGTTACTATGTTACTATGTTCTCACAACACTGAGGACCAGTCATTCGAAATGACTTCTCCATGCATTTTATGCATTGGTAAAAGCACTATGATGAAAAGTGTGATATGTTTTCAGGTATCTCCTATACTAATAAAGCCACATGCTCACCGGTTTGCCACATGATGTAGGCCAATGGACTGAACAAGAAACCACCAAAAATTTTAACCAGTCATCGTTCTCACAACACTGAGGACCAGTCATTCGAAATGACTTCTCCATGCATTTTATGCATTGGTAAAAGCACTATGATGAAAAGTGTGATATGTTTTCAGGTATCTCCTATACTAATAGAGCCACATGCTCACCGGTTTGCCACATGATGTAGGCCTATGGACTGAACAAGAAACCACCAAAAATTTTAACCAGTCATCGTTCTCACAACACTGAGGACCAGTCATTCGAAATGACTTCTCCATGCATTTTATGCATTGGTAAAAGCACTATGATGAAAAGTGTGATATGTTTTCAGGTATCTCCTATACTAATAGAGCCACATGCTCACCGGTTTGCCACATGATGTAGGCCTATGGACTGAACAAGAAACCACCAAAAATTTTAACCAGTCATCGTTCTCACAACACTGAGGACCAGTCATTCGAAATGACTTCTCCATGCATTTTATGCATTGGTAAAAGCACTATGATGACAAGTGTGATATGTTTTCAGGTATCTCCTATACTAATAGAGCCACATGCTCACCGGTTTGCCACATGATGTAGGCCTATGGACTGAACAAGAAACCACCAAAAATTTTAACCAGTCATCGTTCTCACAACACTGAGGACCAGTCATTCGAAATGACTTCTCCATGCATTTTATGCATTGGTAAAAGCACTATGATGAAAAGTGTGATATGTTTTCAGGTATCTCCTATACTAATAGAGCCACATGCTCACCGGTTTGCCACATGATGTAGGCCTATGGACTGAACAAGAAACCACCAAAAATTTTAACCAGTCATCGTTCTCACAACACTGAGGACCATTCATTCGAAATGACTTCTCCATGCATTTTATGCATTGGTAAAAGCACTATGATAAAAAGTGTGATATGTTTTCAGGTATCTCCTATACTAATAGAGCCACATGCTCACCGGTTTGCCACATGATGTAGGCCTATGGACTGAACAAGAAACCACCAAAAATTTTAACCAGTCATCGTTCTCACAACACTGAGGACCAGTCATTCGAAATGACTTCTCCATGCATTTTATGCATTGGTAAAAGCACTATGATGAAAAGTGTGATATGTTTTCAGGTATCTCCTATACTAATAGAGCCACATGCTCACCGGTTTGCCACATGATGTAGGCCTATGGACTGAACAAGAAACCACCAAAAATTTTAACCAGTCATCGTTCTCACAACACTGAGGACCAGTCATTCGAAATGACTTCTCCATGCATTTTATGCATTGGTAAAAGCACTATGATGAAAAGTGTGATATGTTTTCAGGTATCTCCTATACTAATAGAGCCACATGCTCACCGGTTTGCCACATGATGTAGGCCTATGGACTGAACAAGAAACCACCAAAAATTTTAACCAGTCATCGTTCTCACAACACTGAGGACCAGTCATTCGAAATGACTTCTCCATGCATTTTATGCATTGGTAAAAGCACTATGATGAAAAGTGTGATATGTTTTCAGGTATCTCCTATACTAATAGAGCCACATGCTCACCGGTTTGCCACATGATGTAGGCCTATGGACTGAACAAGAAACCACCAAAAATTTTAACCAGTCATCGTTCTCACAACACTGAGGACCAGTCATTCGAAATGACTTCTCCATGCATTTTATGCATTGGTAAAAGCACTATGATGAAAAGTGTGATATGTTTTCAGGTATCTCCTATACTAATAGAGCCACATGCTCACCGGTTTGCCACATGATGTAGGCCTATGGACTGAACAAGAAACCACCAAAAATTTTAACCAGTCATCGTTCTCACAACACTGAGGACCAGTCATTCGAAATGACTTCTCCATGCATTTTATGCATTGGTAAAAGCACTATGATGAAAAGTGTGATATGTTTTCAGGTATCTCCTATACTAATAGAGCCACATGCTCACCGGTTTGCCACATGATGTAGGCCTATGGACTGAACAAGAAACCACCAAAAATTTTAACCAGTCATCGTTCTCACAACACTGAGGACCAGTCATTCGAAATGACTTCTCCATGCATTTTATGCATTGGTAAAAGCACTATGATGAAAAGTGTGATATGTTTTCAGGTATCTCCTATACTAATAGAGCCACATGCTCACCGGTTTGCCACATGATGTAGGCCTATGGACTGAACAAGAAACCACCAAAAATTTTAACCAGTCATCGTTCTCACAACACTGAGGACCAGTCATTCGAAATGACTTCTCCATGCATTTTATGCATTGGTAAAAGCACTATGATGAAAAGTGTGATATGTTTTCAGGTATCTCCTATACTAATAGAGCCACATGCTCACCGGATTGCCACATGATGTAGTCCTATGGACTGAACAAGAAACCACCAAAAATTTTAACCAGTGGTAACAAAATTCTCATTGGGGTCTGTTACAAACCCCCAAATATAACAGAAACCATGGAAAGTCTACTTCTAAAGCAGATAGATGAAGCTGCAACCCATAATGAGGTCCTGGTTATGGGGGACTTTAACTACCCGGATATTAACTGGGAAACAGAAACCTGTGAAACCCATAAAGGCAACAGGTTTCTGCTAATAACCAAGAAAAATTATCTTTCACAATTGGTGCAGAATCCAACCAGAGGAGCAGCACTTTTAGACCTAATACTATCTAATAGACCTGACAGAATAACAAATCTGCAGGTGGTTGGGCATTTAGGAAATAGCGACCACAATATTGTGCAGTTTCACCTGTCTTTCACTAGGGGGACTTGTCAGGGAGTCACAAAAACATTGAACTTTAGGAAGGCAAAGTTTGAACAGCTTAGAGATGCCCTTAATCTGGTAGACTGGGACAATATCCTCAGAAATGAGAATACAGATAATAAATGGGAAATGTTTAAGAACATCCTAAATAGGCAGTGTAAGCGGTTTATACCTTGTGGGAATAAAAGGACTAGAAATAGGAAAAACCCAATGTGGCTAAACAAAGAAGTAAGACAGGCAATTAACAGTAAAAAGAAAGCATTTGCACTACTAAAGCAGGATGGCACCATTGAAGCTCTAAAAAACTATAGGGAGAAAAATACTTTATCTAAAAAACTAATTAAAGCTGCCAAAAAGGAAACAGAGAAGCACATTGCTAAGGAGAGTAAAACTAATCCCAAACTGTTCTTCAACTATATCAATAGTAAAAGAATAAAAACTGAAAATGTAGGCCCCTTAAAAAATAGTGAGGAAAGAATGGTTGTAGATGACGAGGAAAAAGCTAACATATTAAACACCTTCTTCTCCACGGTATTCACGGTGGAAAATGAAATGCTAGGTGAAATCCCAAGAAACAATGAAAACCCTATATTAAGGGTCACCAATCTAACCCAAGAAGAGGTGCGAAACCGGCTAAATAAGATTAAAATAGATAAATCTCCGGGTCCGGATGGCATACACCCACGAGTACTAAGAGAACTAAGTAATGTAATAGATAAACCATTATTTCTTATTTTTAGTGACTCTATAGCGACAGGGTCTGTTCCGCAGGACTGGCGCATAGCAAATGTGGTGCCAATATTCAAAAAGGGCTCTAAAAGTGAACCTGGAAATTATAGGCCAGTAAGTCTAACCTCTATTGTTGGTAAAATATTTGAAGGGTTTCTGAGGGATGTTATTCTGGATTATCTCAATGAGAATAACTGTTTAACTCCATATCAGCATGGGTTTATGAGAAATCGCTCCTGTCAAACCAATCTAATCAGTTTTTATGAAGAGGTAAGCTATAGGCTGGACCACGGTGAGTCATTGGACGTGGTATATCTCGATTTTTCCAAAGCGTTTGATACCGTGCCGCATAAGAGGTTGGTACACAAAATGAGAATGCTTGGTCTGGGGGAAAATGTGTGTAAATGGGTTAGTAACTGGCTTAGTGATAGAAAGCAGAGGGTGGTTATAAATGGTATAGTCTCTAACTGGGTCGCTGTGACCAGTGGGGTACCGCAGGGGTCAGTATTGGGACCTGTTCTCTTCAACATATTCATTAATGATCTGGTAGAAGGTTTACACAGTAAAATATCGATATTTGCAGATGATACAAAACTATGTAAAGCAGTTAATACAAGAGAAGATAGTATTCTGCTACAGATGGATCTGGATAAGTTGGAAACTTGGGCTGAAAGGTGGCAGATGAGGTTTAACAATGATAAATGTAAGGTTATACACATGGGAAGAGGGAATCAATATCACCATTACACACTGAACGGGAAACCACTGGGTAAATCTGACAGGGAGAAGGACTTGGGGATCCTAGTTAATGATAAACTTACCTGGAGCAGCCAGTGCCAGGCAGCAGCTGCCAAGGCAAACAGGATCATGGGGTGCATTAAAAGAGGTCTGGATACACATGATGAGAGCATTATACTGCCTCTGTACAAATCCCTAGTTAGACTGCACATGGAGTACTGTGTCCAGTTTTGGGCACCGGTGCTCAGGAAGGATATAATGGAACTAGAGAGAGTACAAAGGAGGGCAACAAAATTAATAAAGGGGATGGGAGAACTACAATACCCAGATAGATTAGCGAAATTAGGATTATTTAGTCTAGAAAAAAGACGACTGAGGGGCGATCTAATAACCATGTATAAGTATATAAGGGGACAATACAAATATCTCGCTGAGGATCTGTTTATACCAAGGAAGGTGACGGGCACAAGGGGGCATTCTTTGCGTCTGGAGGAGAGAAGGTTTTTCCACCAACACAGAAGAGGATTCTTTACTGTTAGGGCAGTGAGAATCTGGAATTGCTTGCCTGAGGAGGTGGTGATGGCGAACTCAGTCGAGGGGTTCAAGAGAGGCCTGGATGTCTTCCTGGAGCAGAACAATATTGTATCATACAATTATTAGGTTCTGTAGAAGGACGTAGATCTGGGTATTTATTATGATGGAATATAGGCTGAACTGGATGGACAAATGTCTTTTTTCGGCCTTACTAACTATGTTACTATGTTACTATGTTCTCACAACACTGAGGACCAGTCATTCGAAATGACTTCTCCATGCATTTTATGCATTGGTAAAAGCACTATGATGAAAAGTGTGATATGTTTTCAGGTATCTCCTATACTAATAAAGCCACATGCTCACCGGTTTGCCACATGATGTAGGCCAATGGACTGAACAAGAAACCACCAAAAATTTTAACCAGTCATCGTTCTCACAACACTGAGGACCAGTCATTCGAAATGACTTCTCCATGCATTTTATGCATTGGTAAAAGCACTATGATGAAAAGTGTGATATGTTTTCAGGTATCTCCTATACTAATAGAGCCACATGCTCACCGGTTTGCCACATGATGTAGGCCTATGGACTGAACAAGAAACCACCAAAAATTTTAACCAGTCATCGTTCTCACAACACTGAGGACCAGTCATTCGAAATGACTTCTCCATGCATTTTATGCATTGGTAAAAGCACTATGATGAAAAGTGTGATATGTTTTCAGGTATCTCCTATACTAATAGAGCCACATGCTCACCGGTTTGCCACATGATGTAGGCCTATGGACTGAACAAGAAACCACCAAAAATTTTAACCAGTCATCGTTCTCACAACACTGAGGACCAGTCATTCGAAATGACTTCTCCATGCATTTTATGCATTGGTAAAAGCACTATGATGACAAGTGTGATATGTTTTCAGGTATCTCCTATACTAATAGAGCCACATGCTCACCGGTTTGCCACATGATGTAGGCCTATGGACTGAACAAGAAACCACCAAAAATTTTAACCAGTCATCGTTCTCACAACACTGAGGACCAGTCATTCGAAATGACTTCTCCATGCATTTTATGCATTGGTAAAAGCACTATGATGAAAAGTGTGATATGTTTTCAGGTATCTCCTATACTAATAGAGCCACATGCTCACCGGTTTGCCACATGATGTAGGCCTATGGACTGAACAAGAAACCACCAAAAATTTTAACCAGTCATCGTTCTCACAACACTGAGGACCATTCATTCGAAATGACTTCTCCATGCATTTTATGCATTGGTAAAAGCACTATGATAAAAAGTGTGATATGTTTTCAGGTATCTCCTATACTAATAGAGCCACATGCTCACCGGTTTGCCACATGATGTAGGCCTATGGACTGAACAAGAAACCACCAAAAATTTTAACCAGTCATCGTTCTCACAACACTGAGGACCAGTCATTCGAAATGACTTCTCCATGCATTTTATGCATTGGTAAAAGCACTATGATGAAAAGTGTGATATGTTTTCAGGTATCTCCTATACTAATAGAGCCACATGCTCACCGGTTTGCCACATGATGTAGGCCTATGGACTGAACAAGAAACCACCAAAAATTTTAACCAGTCATCGTTCTCACAACACTGAGGACCAGTCATTCGAAATGACTTCTCCATGCATTTTATGCATTGGTAAAAGCACTATGATGAAAAGTGTGATATGTTTTCAGGTATCTCCTATACTAATAGAGCCACATGCTCACCGGTTTGCCACATGATGTAGGCCTATGGACTGAACAAGAAACCACCAAAAATTTTAACCAGTCATCGTTCTCACAACACTGAGGACCAGTCATTCGAAATGACTTCTCCATGCATTTTATGCATTGGTAAAAGCACTATGATGAAAAGTGTGATATGTTTTCAGGTATCTCCTATACTAATAGAGCCACATGCTCACCGGTTTGCCACATGATGTAGGCCTATGGACTGAACAAGAAACCACCAAAAATTTTAACCAGTCATCGTTCTCACAACACTGAGGACCAGTCATTCGAAATGACTTCTCCATGCATTTTATGCATTGGTAAAAGCACTATGATGAAAAGTGTGATATGTTTTCAGGTATCTCCTATACTAATAGAGCCACATGCTCACCGGTTTGCCACATGATGTAGGCCTATGGACTGAACAAGAAACCACCAAAAATTTTAACCAGTCATCGTTCTCACAACACTGAGGACCAGTCATTCGAAATGACTTCTCCATGCATTTTATGCATTGGTAAAAGCACTATGATGAAAAGTGTGATATGTTTTCAGGTATCTCCTATACTAATAGAGCCACATGCTCACCGGTTTGCCACATGATGTAAGGCCTATGGACTGAACAAGAAACCACCAAAAATTTTAACCAGTCATCGTTCTCACAACACTGAGGACCAGTCATTCGAAATGACTTCTCCATGCATTTTATGCATTGGTAAAAGCACTATGATGAAAAGTGTGATATGTTTTCAGGTATCTCCTATACTAATAGAGCCACATGCTCACCGGTTTGCCACATGATGTAGGCCTATGGACTGAACAAGAAACCACCAAAAATTTTAACCAGTCATCGTTCTCACAACACTGAGGACCAGTCATTCGAAATGACTTCTCCATGCATTTTATGCATTGGTAAAAGCACTATGATGAAAAGTGTGATATGTTTTCAGGTATCTCCTATACTAATAGAGCCACATGCTCACCGGATTGCCACATGATGTAGGCCTATGGACTGAACAAGAAACCACCAAAAATTTTAACCAGTCATCGTTCTCACAACACTGAGGACCAGTCATTCGAAATGACTTCTCCATGCATTTTATGCATTGGTAAAAGCACTATGATGAAAAGTGTGATATGTTTTCAGGTATCTCCTATACTAATAGAGCCACATGCTCACCGGTTTGCCACATGATGTAGGCCTATGGACTGAACAAGAAACCACCAAAAATTTTAACCAGTCATCGTTCTCACAACACTGAGGACCAGTCATTCGAAATGACTTCTCCATGCATTTTATGCATTGGTAAAAGCACTATGATGAAAAGTGTGATATGTTTTCAGGTATCTCCTATACTAATAGAGCCACATGCTCACCGGTTTGCCACATGATGTAGGCCTATGGACTGAACAAGAAACCACCAAAAATTTTAACCAGTCATCGTTCTCACAACACTGAGGACCAGTCATTCGAAATGACTTCTCCATGCATTTTATGCATTGGTAAAAGCACTATGATGAAAAGTGTGATATGTTTTCAGGTATCTCCTATACTAATAGAGCCACATGCTCACCGGTTTGCCACATGATGTAGGCCTATGGACTGAACAAGAAACCACCAAAAATTTTAACCAGTCATCGTTCTCACAACACTGAGGACCAGTCATTCGAAATGACTTCTCCATGCATTTTATGCATTGGTAAAAGCACTATGATGAAAAGTGTGATATGTTTTCAGGTATCTCCTATACTAATAGAGCCACATGCTCACCGGTTTGCCACATGATGTAGGCCTATGGACTGAACAAGAAACCACCAAAAATTTTAACCAGTCATCGTTCTCACAACACTGAGGACCAGTCATTCGAAATGACTTCTCCATGCATTTTATGCATTGGTAAAAGCACTATGATGAAAAGTGTGATATGTTTTCAGGTATCTCCTATACTAATAGAGCCACATGCTCACCGGTTTGCCACATGATGTAGGCCTATGGACTGAACAAGAAACCACCAAAAATTTTAACCAGTCATCGTTCTCACAACACTGAGGACCAGTCATTCGAAATGACTTCTCCATGCATTTTATGCATTGGTAAAAGCACTATGATGAAAAGTGTGATATGTTTTCAGGTATCTCCTATACTAATAGAGCCACATGCTCACCGGTTTGCCACATGATGTAGGCCTATGGACTGAACAAGAAACCACCAAAAATTTTAACCAGTCATCGTTCTCACAACACTGAGGACCAGTCATTCGAAATGACTTCTCCATGCATTTTATGCATTGGTAAAAGCACTATGATGAAAAGTGTGATATGTTTTCAGGTATCTCCTATACTAATAGAGCCACATGCTCACCGGTTTGCCACATGATGTAGGCCTATGGACTGAACAAGAAACCACCAAAAATTTTAACCAGTCATCGTTCTCACAACACTGAGGACCAGTCATTCGAAATGACTTCTCCATGCATTTTATGCATTGGTAAAAGCACTATGATGACAAGTGTGATATGTTTTCAGGTATCTCCTATACTAATAGAGCCACATGCTCACCGGTTTGCCACATGATGTAGGCCTATGGACTGAACAAGAAACCACCAAAAATTTTAACCAGTCATCATTCTCACAACACTGAGGACCAGTCATTCGAAATGACTTCTCCATGCATTTTATGCATTGGTAAAAGCACTATGATGAAAAGTGTGATATGTTTTCAGGTATCTCCTATACTAATAGAGCCACATGCTCACCGGTTTGCCACATGATGTAGGCCTATGGACTGAACAAGAAACCACCAAAAATTTTAACCAGTCATCGTTCTCACAACACTGAGGACCATTCATTCGAAATGACTTCTCCATGCATTTTATGCATTGGTAAAAGCACTATGATGAAAAGTGTGATATGTTTTCAGGTATCTCCTATACTAATAGAGCCACATGCTCACCGGTTTGCCACATGATGTAGGCCTATGGACTGAACAAGAAACCACCAAAAATTTTAACCAGTCATCGTTCTCACAACACTGAGGACCAGTCATTCGAAATGACTTCTCCATGCATTTTATGCATTGGTAAAAGCACTATGATGAAAAGTGTGATATGTTTTCAGGTATCTCCTATACTAATAGAGCCACATGCTCACCGGTTTGCCACATGATGTAGGCCTATGGACTGAACAAGAAACCACCAAAAATTTTAACCAGTCATCGTTCTCACAACACTGAGGACCAGTCATTCGAAATGACTTCTCCATGCATTTTATGCATTGGTAAAAGCACTATGATGAAAAGTGTGATATGTTTTCAGGTATCTCCTATACTAATAGAGCCACATGCTCACCGGTTTGCCACATGATGTAGGCCTATGGACTGAACAAGAAACCACCAAAAATTTTAACCAGTCATCGTTCTCACAACACTGAGGACCAGTCATTCGAAATGACTTCTCCATGCATTTTATGCATTGGTAAAAGCACTATGATGAAAAGTGTGATATGTTTTCAGGTATCTCCTATACTAATAGAGCCACATGCTCACCGGTTTGCCACATGATGTAGGCCTATGGACTGAACAAGAAACCACCAAAAATTTTAACCAGTCATCGTTCTCACAACACTGAGGACCAGTCATTCGAAATGACTTCTCCATGCATTTTATGCATTGGTAAAAGCACTATGATGAAAAGTGTGATATGTTTTCAGGTATCTCCTATACTAATAGAGCCACATGCTCACCGGTTTGCCACATGATGTAGGCCTATGGACTGAACAAGAAACCACCAAAAATTTTAACCAGTCATCGTTCTCTCAACACTGAGGACCAGTCATTCGAAATGACTTCTCCATGCATTTTATGCATTGGTAAAAGCACTATGATGAAAAGTGTGATATGTTTTCAGGTATCTCCTATACTAATAGAGCCACATGCTCACCGGTTTGCCACATGATGTAGGCCTATGGACTGAACAAGAAACCACCAAAAATTTTAACCAGTCATCGTTCTCACAACACTGAGGACCATTCATTCGAAATGACTTCTCCATGCATTTTATGCATTGGTAAAAGCACTAAGATGAAAAGTGTGATATGTTTTCAGGTATCTCCTATACTAATAGAGCCACATGCTCACCGGATTGCCACATGATGTAGGCCTATGGACTGAACAAGAAACCACCAAAAATTTTAACCAGTCATCGTTCTCACAACACTGAGGACCAGTCATTCGAAATGACTTCTCCATGCATTTTATGCATTGGTAAAAGCACTATGATGAAAAGTGTGATATGTTTTCAGGTATCTCCTATACTAATAGAGCCACATGCTCACCGGTTTGCCACATGATGTAGGCCTATGGACTGAACAAGAAACCACCAAAAATTTTAACCAGTCATCGTTCTCACAACACTGAGGACCAGTCATTCGAAATGACTTCTCCATGCATTTTATGCATTGGTAAAAGCACTATGATGAAAAGTGTGATATGTTTTCAGGTATCTCCTATACTAATAGAGCCACATGCTCACCGGTTTGCCACATGATGTAGGCCTATGGACTGAACAAGAAACCACCAAAAATTTTAACCAGTCATCGTTCTCACAACACTGAGGACCAGTCATTCGAAATGACTTCTCCATGCATTTTATGCATTGGTAAAAGCACTATGATGAAAAGTGTGATATGTTTTCAGGTATCTCCTATACTAATAGAGCCACATGCTCACCGGTTTGCCACATGATGTAGGCCTATGGACTGAACAAGAAACCACCAAAAATTTTAACCAGTCATCGTTCTCACAACACTGAGGACCAGTCATTCGAAATGACTTCTCCATGCATTTTATGCATTGGTAAAAGCACTATGATGAAAAGTGTGATATGTTTTCAGGTATCTCCTATACTAATAGAGCCACATGCTCACCGGTTTGCCACATGATGTAGGCCTATGGACTGAACAAGAAACCACCAAAAATTTTAACCAGTCATCGTTCTCACAACACTGAGGACCAGTCATTCGAAATGACTTCTCCATGCATTTTATGCATTGGTAAAAGCACTATGATGAAAAGTGTGATATGTTTTCAGGTATCTCCTATACTAATAGAGCCACATGCTCACCGGTTTGCCACATGATGTAGGCCTATGGACTGAACAAGAAACCACCAAAAATTTTAACCAGTCATCGTTCTCACAACACTGAGGACCATTCATTCGAAATGACTTCTCCATGCATTTTATGCATTGGTAAAAGCACTATGATGAAAAGTGTGATATGTTTTCAGGTATCTCCTATACTAATAGAGCCACATGCTCACCGGTTTGCCACATGATGTAGGCCTATGGACTGAACAAGAAACCACCAAAAATTTTAACCAGTCATCGTTCTCACAACACTGAGGACCATTCATTCGAAATGACTTCTCCATGCATTTTATGCATTGGTAAAAGCACTATGATGAAAAGTGTGATATGTTTTCAGGTATCTCCTATACTAATAGAGCCACATGCTCACCGGTTTGCCACATGATGTAGGCCTATGGACTGAACAAGAAACCACCAAAAATTTTAACCAGTCATCGTTCTCACAACACTGAGGACCAGTCATTCGAAATGACTTCTCCATGCATTTTATGCATTGGTAAAAGCACTATGATGAAAAGTGTGATATGTTTTCAGGTATCTCCTATACTAATAGAGCCACATGCTCACCGGTTTGCCACATGATGTAGGCCTATGGACTGAACAAGAAACCACCAAAAATTTTAACCAGTCATCGTTCTCACAACACTGAGGACCAGTCATTCGAAATGACTTCTCCATGCATTTTATGCATTGGTAAAAGCACTATGATGAAAAGTGTGATATGTTTTCAGGTATCTCCTATACTAATAGAGCCACATGCTCACCGGTTTGCCACATGATGTAGGCCTATGGACTGAACAAGAAACCACCAAAAATTTTAACCAGTCATCGTTCTCACAACACTGAGGACCAGTCATTCGAAATGACTTCTCCATGCATTTTATGCATTGGTAAAAGCACTATGATGAAAAGTGTGATATGTTTTCAGGTATCTCCTATACTAATAGAGCCACATGCTCACCGGTTTGCCACATGATGTAGGCCTATGGACTGAACAAGAAACCACCAAAAATTTTAACCAGTCATCGTTCTCACAACACTGAGGACCAGTCATTCGAAATGACTTCTCCATGCATTTTATGCATTGGTAAAAGCACTATGATGAAAAGTGTGATATGTTTTCAGGTATCTCCTATACTAATAGAGCCACATGCTCACCGGTTTGCCACATGATGTAGGCCTATGGACTGAACAAGAAACCACCAAAAATTTTAACCAGTCATCGTTCTCTCAACACTGAGGACCAGTCATTCGAAATGACTTCTCCATGCATTTTATGCATTGGTAAAAGCACTATGATGAAAAGTGTGATATGTTTTCAGGTATCTCCTATACTAATAGAGCCACATGCTCACCGGTTTGCCACATGATGTAGGCCTATGGACTGAACAAGAAACCACCAAAAATTTTAACCAGTCATCGTTCTCACAACACTGAGGACCATTCATTCGAAATGACTTCTCCATGCATTTTATGCATTGGTAAAAGCACTAAGATGAAAAGTGTGATATGTTTTCAGGTATCTCCTATACTAATAGAGCCACATACTCACCGGATTGCCACATGATGTAGGCCTATGGACTGAACAAGAAACCACCAAAAATTTTAACCAGTCATCGTTCTCACAACACTGAGGACCAGTCATTCGAAATGACTTCTCCATGCATTTTATGCATTGGTAAAAGCACTATGATGAAAAGTGTGATATGTTTTCAGGTATCTCCTATACTAATAGAGCCACATGCTCACCGGTTTGCCACATGATGTAGGCCTATGGACTGAACAAGAAACCACCAAAAATTTTAACCAGTCATCGTTCTCACAACACTGAGGACCAGTCATTCGAAATGACTTCTCCATGCATTTTATGCATTGGTAAAAGCACTATGATGAAAAGTGTGATATGTTTTCAGGTATCTCCTATACTAATAGAGCCACATGCTCACCGGTTTGCCACATGATGTAGGCCTATGGACTGAACAAGAAACCACCAAAAATTTTAACCAGTCATCGTTCTCACAACACTGAGGACCAGTCATTCGAAATGACTTCTCCATGCATTTTATGCATTGGTAAAAGCACTATGATGAAAAGTGTGATATGTTTTCAGGTATCTCCTATACTAATAGAGCCACATGCTCACCGGTTTGCCACATGATGTAGGCCTATGGACTGAACAAGAAACCACCAAAAATTTTAACCAGTCATCGTTCTCACAACACTGAGGACCAGTCATTCGAAATGACTTCTCCATGCATTTTATGCATTGGTAAAAGCACTATGATGAAAAGTGTGATATGTTTTCAGGTATCTCCTATACTAATAGAGCCACATGCTCACCGGTTTGCCACATGATGTAGGCCTATGGACTGAACAAGAAACCACCAAAAATTTTAACCAGTCATCGTTCTCACAACACTGAGGACCAGTCATTCGAAATGACTTCTCCATGCATTTTATGCATTGGTAAAAGCACTATGATGAAAAGTGTGATATGTTTTCAGGTATCTCCTATACTAATAGAGCCACATGCTCACCGGTTTGCCACATGATGTAGGCCTATGGACTGAACAAGAAACCACCAAAAATTTTAACCAGTCATCGTTCTCACAACACTGAGGACCATTCATTCGAAATGACTTCTCCATGCATTTTATGCATTGGTAAAAGCACTATGATGAAAAGTGTGATATGTTTTCAGGTATCTCCTATACTAATAGAGCCACATGCTCACCGGTTTGCCACATGATGTAGGCCTATGGACTGAACAAGAAACCACCAAAAATTTTAACCAGTCATCGTTCTCACAACACTGAGGACCAGTCATTCGAAATGACTTCTCCATGCATTTTATGCATTGGTAAAAGCACTATGATGAAAAGTGTGATATGTTTTCAGGTAACATAGTAACATAGTAACATAGTTAGTAAGGCCGAAAAAAGACATTTGTCCATCCAGTTCAGCCTATATTCCATCATAATAAATACCCAGATCTACGTCCTTCTACAGAACCTAATAATTGTATGATATAGTAACATAGATAACATAGATAGTATAGGTATCTCCTATACTAATAGAGCCACATGCTCACCGGTTTGCCACATGATGTAGGCCTATGGACTGAACAAGAAACCACCAAAAATTTTAACCAGTCATCGTTCTCACAACACTGAGGACCAGTCATTCGAAATGACTTCTCCATGCATTTTATGCATTGGTAAAAGCACTATGATGAAAAGTGTGATATGTTTTCAGGTATCTCCTATACTAATAGAGCCACATGCTCACCGGTTTGCCACATGATGTAGGCCTATGGACTGAACAAGAAACCACCAAAAATTTTAACCAGTCATCGTTCTCACAACACTGAGGACCAGTCATTCGAAATGACTTCTCCATGCATTTTATGCATTGGTAAAAGCACTATGATGAAAAGTGTGATATGTTTTCAGGTATCTCCTATACTAATAGAGCCACATGCTTACCGGTTTGCCACATGATGTAGGCCTATGGACTGAACAAGAAACCACCAAAAATTTTAACCAGTCATCGTTCTCACAACACTGAGGACCAGTCATTCGAAATGACTTCTCCATGCATTTTGTGCATTGGTAAAAGCACTATGATGAAAAGTGTGATATGTTTTCAGGTATCTCCTATACTAATAGAGCCACATGCTCACCGGTTTGCCACATGATGTAGGCCTATGGACTGAACAAGAAACCACCAAAAATTTTAACCAGTCATCGTTCTCACAACACTGAGGACCAGTCATTCGAAATGACTTCTCCATGCATTTTAGGCATTGGTAAAAGCACTATGATGAAAAGTGTGATATGTTTTCAGGTATCTCCTATACTAATAGAGCCACATGCTCACCGGATTGCCACATGATGTAGGCCTATGGACTGAACAAGAAACCACCAAAAATTTTAACCAGTCATCGTTCTCACAACACTGAGGACCAGTCATTCGAAATGACTTCTCCATGCATTTTATGCATTGGTAAAAGCACTATGATGAAAAGTGTGATATGTTTTCAGGTATCTCCTATACTAATAGAGCCACATGCTCACCGGTTTGCCACATGATGTAGGCCTATAGACTGAACAAGAAACCACCAAAAATTTTAACCAGTCATCGTTCTCACAACACTGAGGACCAGTCATTCGAAATGACTTCTCCATGCATTTTATGCATTGGTAAAAGCACTATGATGAAAAGTGTGATATGTTTTCAGGTATCTCCTATACTAATAGAGCCACATGCTCACCGGTTTGCCACATGATGTAGGCCTATGGACTGAACAAGAAACCACCAAAAATTTTAACCAGTCATCGTTCTCACAACACTGAGGACCAGTCATTCGAAATGACTTCTCCATGCATTTTATGCATTGGTAAAAGCACTATGATGAAAAGTGTGATATGTTTTCAGGTATCTCCTATACTAATAGAGCCACATGCTCACCGGTTTGCCACATGATGTAGGCCTATGGACTGAACAAGAAACCACCAAAAATTTTAACCAGTCATCGTTCTCACAACACTGAGGACCATTCATTCGAAATGACTTCTCCATGCATTTTATGCATTGGTAAAAGCACTATGATGAAAAGTGTGATATGTTTTCAGGTATCTCCTATACTAATAGAGCCACATGCTCACCGGATTGCCACATGATGTAGTCCTATGGACTGAACAAGAAACCACCAAAAATTTTAACCAGTCATCGTTCTCACAAAACTGAGGACCAGTCATTCGAAATGACTTCTCCATGCATTTTATGCATTGGTAAAAGCACTATGATGAAAAGTGTGATATGTTTTCAGGTATCTCCTATACTAATAGAGCCACATGCTCACCGGTTTGCCACATGATGTAGGCCAATGGACTGAACAAGAAACCACCAAAAATTTTAACCAGTCATCGTTCTCACAACACTGAGGACCAGTCATTCGAAATGACTTCTCCATGCATTTTATGCATTGGTAAAAGCACTATGATGAAAAGTGTGATATGTTTTCAGGTATCTCCTATACTAATAGAGCCACATGCTCACCGGTTTGCCACATGATGTAGGCCTATGGACTGAACAAGAAACCACCAAAAATTTTAACCAGTCATCGTTCTCACAACACTGAGGACCAGTCATTCGAAATGACTTCTCCATGTATTTTATGCATTGGTAAAAGCACTATGATGAAAAGTGTGATATGTTTTCAGGTATCTCCTATACTAATAGAGCCACATGCTCACCGGTTTGCCACATGATGTAGGCCTATGGACTGAACAAGAAACCACCAAAAATTTTAACCAGTCATCGTTCTCACAACACTGAGGACCAGTCATTCGAAATGACTTCTCCATGCATTTTATGCATTGGTAAAAGCACTATGATGACAAGTGTGATATGTTTTCAGGTATCTCCTATACTAATAGAGCCACATGCTCACCGGTTTGCCACATGATGTAGGCCTATGGACTGAACAAGAAACCACCAAAAATTTTAACCAGTCATCGTTCTCACAACACTGAGGACCAGTCATTCGAAATGACTTCTCCATGCATTTTATGCATTGGTAAAAGCACTATGATGAAAAGTGTGATGTTTTCAGGTATCTCCTATACTAATAGAGCCACATGCTCACCGGTTTGCCACATGATGTAGGCCTATGGACTGAACAAGAAACCACCAAAAATTTTAACCAGTCATCGTTCTCACAACACTGAGGACCATTCATTCGAAATGACTTCTCCATGCATTTTATGCATTGGTAAAAGCACTATGATAAAAAGTGTGATATGTTTTCAGGTATCTCCTATACTAATAGAGCCACATGCTCACCGGTTTGCCACATGATGTAGGCCTATGGACTGAACAAGAAACCACCAAAAATTTTAACCAGTCATCGTTCTCACAACACTGAGGACCAGTCATTCGAAATGACTTCTCCATGCATTTTATGCATTGGTAAAAGCACTATGATGAAAAGTGTGATATGTTTTCAGGTATCTCCTATACTAATAGAGCCACATGCTCACCGGTTTGCCACATGATGTAGGCCTATGGACTGAACAAGAAACCACCAAAAATTTTAACCAGTCATCGTTCTCACAACACTGAGGACCAGTCATTCGAAATGACTTCTCCATGCATTTTATGCATTGGTAAAAGCACTATGATGAAAAGTGTGATATGTTTTCAGGTATCTCCTATACTAATAGAGCCACATGCTCACCGGTTTGCCACATGATGTAGGCCTATGGACTGAACAAGAAACCACCAAAAATTTTAACCAGTCATCGTTCTCACAACACTGAGGACCAGTCATTCGAAATGACTTCTCCATGCATTTTATGCATTGGTAAAAGCACTATGATGAAAAGTGTGATATGTTTTCAGGTATCTCCTATACTAATAGAGCCACATGCTCACCGGTTTGCCACATGATGTAGGCCTATGGACTGAACAAGAAACCACCAAAAATTTTAACCAGTCATCGTTCTCACAACACTGAGGACCAGTCATTCGAAATGACTTCTCCATGCATTTTATGCATTGGTAAAAGCACTATGATGAAAAGTGTGATATGTTTTCAGGTATCTCCTATACTAATAGAGCCACATGCTCACCGGTTTGCCACATGATGTAGGCCTATGGACTGAACAAGAAACCACCAAAAATTTTAACCAGTCATCGTTCTCACAACACTGAGGACCAGTCATTCGAAATGACTTCTCCATGCATTTTATGCATTGGTAAAAGCACTATGATGAAAAGTGTGATATGTTTTCAGGTATCTCCTATACTAATAGAGCCACATGCTCACCGGTTTGCCACATGATGTAGGCCTATGGACTGAACAAGAAACCACCAAAAATTTTAACCAGTCATCGTTCTCACAACACTGAGGACCAGTCATTCGAAATGACTTCTCCATGCATTTTATGCATTGGTAAAAGCACTATGATGAAAAGTGTGATATGTTTTCAGGTATCTCCTATACTAATAGAGCCACATGCTCACCGGTTTGCCACATGATGTAGGCTAGGCCTATGGACTGAACAAGAAACCACCAAAAATTTTAACCAGTCATCGTTCTCACAACACTGAGGACCAGTCATTCGAAATGACTTCTCCATGCATTTTATGCATTGGTAAAAGCACTATGATGAAAAGTGTGATATGTTTTCAGGTATCTCCTATACTAATAGAGCCACATGCTCACCGGTTTGCCACATGATGTAGGCCTATGGACTGAACAAGAAACCACCAAAAATTTTAACCAGTCATCGTTCTCACAACACTGAGGACCAGTCATTCGAAATGACTTCTCCATGCATTTTATGCATTGGTAAAAGCACTATGATGAAAAGTGTGATATGTTTTCAGGTATCTCCTATACTAATAGAGCCACATGCTCACCGGTTTGCCACATGATGTAGGCCTATGGACTGAACAAGAAACCACCAAAAATTTTAACCAGTCATCGTTCTCACAACACTGAGGACCAGTCATTCGAAATGACTTCTCCATGCATTTTATGCATTGGTAAAAGCACTATGATGAAAAGTGTGATATGTTTTCAGGTATCTCCTATACTAATAGAGCCACATGCTCACCGGTTTGCCACATGATGTAGGCCTATGGACTGAACAAGAAACCACCAAAAATTTTAACCAGTCATCGTTCTCACAACACTGAGGACCAGTCATTCGAAATGACTTCTCCATGCATTTTATGCATTGGTAAAAGCACTATGATGAAAAGTGTGATATGTTTTCAGGTATCTCCTATACTAATAGAGCCACATGCTCACCGGTTTGCCACATGATGTAGGCCTATGGACTGAACAAGAAACCACCAAAAATTTTAACCAGTCATCGTTCTCACAACACTGAGGACCAGTCATTCGAAATGACTTCTCCATGCATTTTATGCATTGGTAAAAGCACTATGATGAAAAGTGTGATATGTTTTCAGGTATCTCCTATACTAATAGAGCCACATGCTCACCGGTTTGCCACATGATGTAGGCCTATGGACTGAACAAGAAACCACCAAAAATTTTAACCAGTCATCGTTCTCACAACACTGAGGACCAGTCATTCGAAATGACTTCTCCATGCATTTTATGCATTGGTAAAAGCACTATGATGAAAAGTGTGATATGTTTTCAGGTATCTCCTATACTAATAGAGCCACATGCTCACCGGTTTGCCACATGATGTAGGCCTATGGACTGAACAAGAAACCACCAAAAATTTTAACCAGTCATCGTTCTCACAACACTGAGGACCAGTCATTCGAAATGACTTCTCCATGCATTTTATGCATTGGTAAAAGCACTATGATGAAAAGTGTGATATGTTTTCAGGTATCTCCTATACTAATAGAGCCACATGCTCACCGGTTTGCCACATGATGTAGGCCTATGGACTGAACAAGAAACCACCAAAAATTTTAACCAGTCATCGTTCTCACAACACTGAGGACCAGTCATTCGAAATGACTTCTCCATGCATTTTATGCATTGGTAAAAGCACTATGATGAAAAGTGTGATATGTTTTCAGGTATCTCCTATACTAATAGAGCCACATGCTCACCGGTTTGCCACATGATGTAGGCCTATGGACTGAACAAGAAACCACCAAAAATTTTAACCAGTCATCGTTCTCACAACACTGAGGA
Source organism: Ranitomeya imitator (assembly GCF_032444005.1). Lineage (NCBI taxonomy): Eukaryota > Metazoa > Chordata > Amphibia > Anura > Dendrobatidae > Ranitomeya > Ranitomeya imitator. The sequence continues at coordinate 24,991 of NW_027193834.1, forward strand.
CCAGTCATTCGAAATGACTTCTCCATGCATTTTATGCATTGGTAAAAGCACTATGATGAAAAGTGTGATATGTTTTCAGGTATCTCCTATACTAATAGAGCCACATGCTCACCGGTTTGCCACATGATGTAGGCCTATGGACTGAACAAGAAACCACCAAAAATTTTAACCAGTCATCGTTCTCACAACACTGAGGACCAGTCATTCGAAATGACTTCTCCATGCATTTTATGCATTGGTAAAAGCACTATGATGAAAAGTGTGATATGTTTTCAGGTATCTCCTATACTAATAGAGCCACATGCTCACCGGTTTGCCACATGATGTAGGCCTATGGACTGAACAAGAAACCACCAAAAATTTTAACCAGTCATCGTTCTCACAACACTGAGGACCAGTCATTCGAAATGACTTCTCCATGCATTTTATGCATTGGTAAAAGCACTATGATGAAAAGTGTGATATGTTTTCAGGTATCTCCTATACTAATAGAGCCACATGCTCACCGGTTTGCCACATGATGTAGGCCTATGGACTGAACAAGAAACCACCAAAAATTTTAACCAGTCATCGTTCTCACAACACTGAGGACCAGTCATTCGAAATGACTTCTCCATGCATTTTATGCATTGGTAAAAGCACTATGATGAAAAGTGTGATATGTTTTCAGGTATCTCCTATACTAATAGAGCCACATGCTCACCGGTTTGCCACATGATGTAGGCCTATGGACTGAACAAGAAACCACCAAAAATTTTAACCAGTCATCGTTCTCACAACACTGAGGACCAGTCATTCGAAATGACTTCTCCATGCATTTTATGCATTGGTAAAAGCACTATGATGAAAAGTGTGATATGTTTTCAGGTATCTCCTATACTAATAGAGCCACATGCTCACCGGTTTGCCACATGATGTAGGCCTATGGACTGAACAAGAAACCACCAAAAATTTTAACCAGTCATCGTTCTCACAACACTGAGGACCAGTCATTCGAAATGACTTCTCCATGCATTTTATGCATTGGTAAAAGCACTATGATGAAAAGTGTGATATGTTTTCAGGTATCTCCTATACTAATAGAGCCACATGCTCACCGGTTTGCCACATGATGTAGGCCTATGGACTGAACAAGAAACCACCAAAAATTTTAACCAGTCATCGTTCTCACAACACTGAGGACCAGTCATTCGAAATGACTTCTCCATGCATTTTATGCATTGGTAAAAGCACTATGATGAAAAGTGTGATATGTTTTCAGGTATCTCCTATACTAATAGAGCCACATGCTCACCGGTTTGCCACATGATGTAGGCCTATGGACTGAACAAGAAACCACCAAAAATTTTAACCAGTCATCGTTCTCACAACACTGAGGACCAGTCATTCGAAATGACTTCTCCATGCATTTTATGCATTGGTAAAAGCACTATGATGAAAAGTGTGATATGTTTTCAGGTATCTCCTATACTAATAGAGCCACATGCTCACCGGTTTGCCACATGATGTAGGCCTATGGACTGAACAAGAAACCACCAAAAATTTTAACCAGTCATCGTTCTCACAACACTGAGGACCAGTCATTCGAAATGACTTCTCCATGCATTTTATGCATTGGTAAAAGCACTATGATGAAAAGTGTGATATGTTTTCAGGTATCTCCTATACTAATAGAGCCACATGCTCACCGGTTTGCCACATGATGTAGGCCTATGGACTGAACAAGAAACCACCAAAAATTTTAACCAGTCATCGTTCTCACAACACTGAGGACCAGTCATTCGAAATGACTTCTCCATGCATTTTATGCATTGGTAAAAGCACTATGATGAAAAGTGTGATATGTTTTCAGGTATCTCCTATACTAATAGAGCCACATGCTCACCGGTTTGCCACATGATGTAGGCCTATGGACTGAACAAGAAACCACCAAAAATTTTAACCAGTCATCGTTCTCACAACACTGAGGACCAGTCATTCGAAATGACTTCTCCATGCATTTTATGCATTGGTAAAAGCACTATGATGAAAAGTGTGATATGTTTTCAGGTATCTCCTATACTAATAGAGCCACATGCTCACCGGTTTGCCACATGATGTAGGCCTATGGACTGAACAAGAAACCACCAAAAATTTTAACCAGTCATCGTTCTCACAACACTGAGGACCAGTCATTCGAAATGACTTCTCCATGCATTTTATGCATTGGTAAAAGCACTATGATGAAAAGTGTGATATGTTTTCAGGTATCTCCTATACTAATAGAGCCACATGCTCACCGGTTTGCCACATGATGTAGGCCTATGGACTGAACAAGAAACCACCAAAAATTTTAACCAGTCATCGTTCTCACAACACTGAGGACCAGTCATTCGAAATGACTTCTCCATGCATTTTATGCATTGGTAAAAGCACTATGATGAAAAGTGTGATATGTTTTCAGGTATCTCCTATACTAATAGAGCCACATGCTCACCGGTTTGCCACATGATGTAGGCCTATGGACTGAACAAGAAACCACCAAAAATTTTAACCAGTCATCGTTCTCACAACACTGAGGACCAGTCATTCGAAATGACTTCTCCATGCATTTTATGCATTGGTAAAAGCACTATGATGAAAAGTGTGATATGTTTTCAGGTATCTCCTATACTAATAGAGCCACATGCTCACCGGTTTGCCACATGATGTAGGCCTATGGACTGAACAAGAAACCACCAAAAATTTTAACCAGTCATCGTTCTCACAACACTGAGGACCAGTCATTCGAAATGACTTCTCCATGCATTTTATGCATTGGTAAAAGCACTATGATGAAAAGTGTGATATGTTTTCAGGTATCTCCTATACTAATAGAGCCACATGCTCACCGGTTTGCCACATGATGTAGGCCTATGGACTGAACAAGAAACCACCAAAAATTTTAACCAGTCATCGTTCTCACAACACTGAGGACCAGTCATTCGAAATGACTTCTCCATGCATTTTATGCATTGGTAAAAGCACTATGATGAAAAGTGTGATATGTTTTCAGGTATCTCCTATACTAATAGAGCCACATGCTCACCGGTTTGCCACATGATGTAGGCCTATGGACTGAACAAGAAACCACCAAAAATTTTAACCAGTCATCGTTCTCACAACACTGAGGACCAGTCATTCGAAATGACTTCTCCATGCATTTTATGCATTGGTAAAAGCACTATGATGAAAAGTGTGATATGTTTTCAGGTATCTCCTATACTAATAGAGCCACATGCTCACCGGTTTGCCACATGATGTAGGCCTATGGACTGAACAAGAAACCACCAAAAATTTTAACCAGTCATCGTTCTCACAACACTGAGGACCAGTCATTCGAAATGACTTCTCCATGCATTTTATGCATTGGTAAAAGCACTATGATGAAAAGTGTGATATGTTTTCAGGTATCTCCTATACTAATAGAGCCACATGCTCACCGGTTTGCCACATGATGTAGGCCTATGGACTGAACAAGAAACCACCAAAAATTTTAACCAGTCATCGTTCTCACAACACTGAGGACCAGTCATTCGAAATGACTTCTCCATGCATTTTATGCATTGGTAAAAGCACTATGATGAAAAGTGTGATATGTTTTCAGGTATCTCCTATACTAATAGAGCCACATGCTCACCGGTTTGCCACATGATGTAGGCCTATGGACTGAACAAGAAACCACCAAAAATTTTAACCAGTCATCGTTCTCACAACACTGAGGACCAGTCATTCGAAATGACTTCTCCATGCATTTTATGCATTGGTAAAAGCACTATGATGAAAAGTGTGATATGTTTTCAGGTATCTCCTATACTAATAGAGCCACATGCTCACCGGTTTGCCACATGATGTAGGCCTATGGACTGAACAAGAAACCACCAAAAATTTTAACCAGTCATCGTTCTCACAACACTGAGGACCAGTCATTCGAAATGACTTCTCCATGCATTTTATGCATTGGTAAAAGCACTATGATGAAAAGTGTGATATGTTTTCAGGTATCTCCTATACTAATAGAGCCACATGCTCACCGGTTTGCCACATGATGTAGGCCTATGGACTGAACAAGAAACCACCAAAAATTTTAACCAGTCATCGTTCTCACAACACTGAGGACCAGTCATTCGAAATGACTTCTCCATGCATTTTATGCATTGGTAAAAGCACTATGATGAAAAGTGTGATATGTTTTCAGGTATCTCCTATACTAATAGAGCCACATGCTCACCGGTTTGCCACATGATGTAGGCCTATGGACTGAACAAGAAACCACCAAAAATTTTAACCAGTCATCGTTCTCACAACACTGAGGACCAGTCATTCGAAATGACTTCTCCATGCATTTTATGCATTGGTAAAAGCACTATGATGAAAAGTGTGATATGTTTTCAGGTATCTCCTATACTAATAGAGCCACATGCTCACCGGTTTGCCACATGATGTAGGCCTATGGACTGAACAAGAAACCACCAAAAATTTTAACCAGTCATCGTTCTCACAACACTGAGGACCAGTCATTCGAAATGACTTCTCCATGCATTTTATGCATTGGTAAAAGCACTATGATGAAAAGTGTGATATGTTTTCAGGTATCTCCTATACTAATAGAGCCACATGCTCACCGGTTTGCCACATGATGTAGGCCTATGGACTGAACAAGAAACCACCAAAAATTTTAACCAGTCATCGTTCTCACAACACTGAGGACCAGTCATTCGAAATGACTTCTCCATGCATTTTATGCATTGGTAAAAGCACTATGATGAAAAGTGTGATATGTTTTCAGGTATCTCCTATACTAATAGAGCCACATGCTCACCGGTTTGCCACATGATGTAGGCCTATGGACTGAACAAGAAACCACCAAAAATTTTAACCAGTCATCGTTCTCACAACACTGAGGACCAGTCATTCGAAATGACTTCTCCATGCATTTTATGCATTGGTAAAAGCACTATGATGAAAAGTGTGATATGTTTTCAGGTATCTCCTATACTAATAGAGCCACATGCTCACCGGTTTGCCACATGATGTAGGCCTATGGACTG
>NW_027193835.1:0-42327 GCF_032444005.1 Ranitomeya imitator
ACCCTACACTCTATACCCTACACTATACACTCTATACCCTACACTCTACACTGTATACCATACACTCTATGCCCCACACTCTCTACCCTAAACTCTACACTCTATACCCTACACTCTACACCCTACACTCTATACCCTACACTCTATACCCTACACTCTATACCCTACACTCTACACTCTACCCTACACTCTATACCATACACTCTACACCCTACACTCTACACCCTACACTCTAGACCCTACACTCTACACCCTACACTCTACACCCTACACTCTATACCCTACACTCTATACCCTACACTATACACTCTATACCCTACACTCTACACTCTACACTGTATACCATACACTCTATGCCCCACACTCTATACCCTAAACTCTACACTCTATATCCTACACTCTACACCCTAAGCTCTATACCCTACACTCTATACCCTACACTCTACACTCTATACCCTACACTCTATACCCTACACTCTATACCATACACTCTACACCCTACACTTTACACCCTACACTCTATACCCTACACTCTATACCCTACACTCTACACTTTATACCCTACACTCTATACCCTACACTCTATACCCTGCACTCTACACCCTGCACTCTACACCCTGCACTCTACACCCTGCACTCTACACCCAACACTCTATACCCTACACTCTACACCCTACACTCTATACCCTACACTCTACACTCTATACCCTACACTCTATAGCTTACACTCTATACCCTACACTCTATACCCTGCACTCTATACCCTACACTCTACACTCTATACCCTACACTCTATACCATACACTCTATACCCTACACTCTATACCATACACTCTATACCATACACTCTATACCCTACACTCTATACCCTACACTCTATACCATACACTCTATACCCTACACTCTATACCCTACACTCTATACCCTACACTCTACACCCTACACTCTATACCCTACACTCTATACCCTACACTCTATACCCTACACTCTACACTTTATACCCTACACTCTATACCCTACACTCTATACCCTGCACTCTACACCCTGCACTCTACACCCTGCACTCTACACCCTGCACTCTACACCCAACACTCTATACCCTACACTCTGCACCCTACACTCTATACCCTACACTCTAAACTCTATACCCTACACTCTACACTCTACACTCTATACCCTACACTCTATAACATGCACTCTATACCCTACACTCTATACCCTACACTTTATACCCTACACTCTATACCCTACACTCTACACTCTATACCCTACACTCTATACCATACACTCTACACCATACACTCTATAGCATACACTCTATACCCTACACTCTATACCCTACACTCTACACTCTATACCCTACACTCTACACCCTACACTCTACACTCTATACCCTACACTCTATACCCTACACTCTATAAAATACACTCTATACCCTACACTCTACACTCTATACCATACACTCTCTACCCTACACTCTATACCATACACTCTATACCCTACACTCTATACCCTACACTCCACACCCTACACTCTATACCTTACACTCTATACCCTACACTCTAAAATCTATACCCTACACTCTATACCCCTACACTCTATACCCTACACTCTATACACTACACTCTATACCATACACGCTATACTCTATACCCTACACTCTATACCATACACTCTACATCCTACACTCTACACCACTCTACACCCCACACTCTACACCCTACACCCTACACTCTATACCCTACACTCTACACCATACACTCTATACCCTATACCCTACAATCTATACCCTACACTCTATACCCTACACTCTATACCCTACACTCTATACCCTACACTCTACACTCTATACCCTACACTCTATACCATACACTGTATACCCTACACTCTATACCCTACACTCTACACTCTATATCCTACACTCTATACCCTACACTTTACACTCTACACCCTACACTCTACATTCTATACCCTACACTCTAAACTCTACACTCTATAGCCTACACTCTATACCCTACACTCTATACCCTACACTCTACACTTTATACCCTACACTCTATACCATACACTCTATACCCTACACTCTACACTTTATACCCTACACTCTATACCATACACTCTATACCCTACACTCTATACCCTACACTATACACTCTATACCCTACACTTTACACTGTATACCATACACTCTATGCCCCACACTCTCTACCCTAAACTCTACATTCTATACCCTACACTCTACACCCTAAGCTCTATACCATACACTCTATACCCTACACTCTATACCCTACACTCTATACCCTACACTCTATACCCTACACCCTACGCTCTATACGCTACACTCTATAACCTACACTCTATACCCTACACTCTATACCCTACACTCTACACCCTACACTCTATACCCTACACTCTATACCCTACACTCTATACCCTACACTCTACACTCTATACCATACACTCTATACCATACAATCTATACACTACACTCTATACCCTAAACTCTACACTCTATACCCTACACTCTATAACATACACTCTATACACTACACTCTATATCTTACACTCTATACCCTACACTTTGCACTCTACACCCTACACTCTACACTCTACATTCTATACCCTACACTCTATACTCCACACTCTATACCCTACACTCTATACCCTACACTCTATACCCTACACCCTACACTATATACTCTACACTCTATAGCCTACACTCTATACCCTACACTCTATACCCTACACTCTATACCCTACACTCTATACCCTACACTTTATATCCTACACCCTATACCATACACTCTATACCCTACACTCTACAACCTGCACTTTATACCCTACACTCTATACCCTACACCCTACACTTTATACCCTACACTCTATACCCTACACTCTATACCCTACACCACCCTACACTCTACACACTACACTCTATACCCTACACTCTACACCCTGCACTCTGTACCCTACACTCTACACTCTTTACCCTACACTCTATACCCTACACTCTATACCCTACACTCTATACCCTACACTCTATACCCTACACTCTACACGTTATACCCTACAGTCTATACCATACACTCTATACCCTACACTCTACACTTTATACCCTACACTCTATACCATACACTCTATACCCTACACTCTATACCCTACACTATACACTCTATACCCTACACTCTACACTGTATACCATACACTCTATGCCCCACACTCTCTACCCTAAACTCTACACTCTATACCCTACACTCTACACCCTACACTCTATACCCTACACTCTATACCCTACACTCTATACCCTACACTCTATACCCTACACTCTACACTCTATACCCTACACTCTATACCATACACTCTACACCCTACACTCTATACCCTACACTCTACACCCTACACTCTATACCCTACACTCTATACCCTTCACTATACACTCTATACCCTACACTCTACACTCTACACTGTATACCATACACTCTATGCCCCACACTCTATACCCTAAACTCTACATTCTATATCCTACACTCTACACCCTAAGCTCTATACCCTACACTCTATACCCTACACTCTACACTCTATACCCTACACTCTATACCCTACACTCTATACCATACACTCTACACCCTACACTCTACACCCTACACTCTATACCCTACACGCTATACCCTACACTCTACACTTTATACCCTACACTCTATACCCTACACTCTATACCCTGCACTCTACACCCTGCACTCTACACCCTGCACTCTACACCCAACACTCTATACCCTACACTCTACACCCTACACTCTATACCCTACACTCTACACTTTATACCCTACACTCTATAGCCTACACTCTATACCCTACACTCTATACCCTACACTCTATACCCTACACTCTACACTCTATACCCTACACTCTATACCATACACTCTATACCCTACACTCTATACCATACACTCTATACCATACACTCTATACCCTACACTCTATACCCTACACTCTATACCCTACACTCTATACCATACACTCTATACCCTACACTTTATACCCTACAATCTATACCCTACACTCTACACCCTACACTCTATACCCTACACTCTATACCCTACACTCTATACCCTACACTCTAAACTCTATACCCTACACTCTACACTCTACACTCTATACCCTACACTCTATAACATGCACTCTATACCCTACACTCTATACCCTACACTCTATACCCTACACTCTATACCCTACACTCTATACCCTACACTCTACACTCTATACCCTACACTCTATACCATACACTCTACACCATACACTCTATAGCATACACTCTATACCCTACACTCTACACTCTATACCCTACACTCTATACCCTACACTCTATACCCTACACTATACACTCTATACCCTACACTATACACTCTACACCCTACACTCTACACTCTATACCCTACACTCTACACCCTGCACTCTGTACCCTACACTCTACACTCATTACCCTACACTCTATACCCTACACTCTATACCCTACACTCTATACCCTACACTCTACACTATATACCTTACACTCTATACCCTACACTCTATACCCTACACTCTAAACTCTATACCCTACACTCTACACTCTATACCCTACACTCTATAACATACACTCTATACCCTACACTCTACACCCTACACTCTATGCCCTACACTCTATACCCTACACTATACACTCTATACCCTACACTCTACACTTTATACCCTACACTCTATACCCTACACTCTATACCCTACACTCTACAACCTGCACTCTATACCCTACACTCTATACCCTACACTCTACACTCTATACCCTACACTCTATACCCTACACTCTATACCCTACACTTTACACTGTATACCATACACTCTATGCCCCACACTCTATACCCTAAACTCTACACTCTATACCCTACACTCTACACCCTAAGCTCTATACCATACACTCTATACCCTACACTCTACACTCTATACCCTACACTCTATACCCTACACTCTATACCCTACACCCTACGCTCTATAAGCTACACTCTATACCCTACACTCTATACCCTACACTCTATAACCTACACTCTATACCTTATACTCTATACCCTACACTCTATACCCTACACTCTATACCCTACACACTATACCCTACACTCTACACTCTATACCCTACACTCTATACCCTACACTCTATACCCTACACTCTATACCCTACACTCTACACTCTATACCATACACTCTATACCATACACTCTATACACTACACTCTATACCCTAAACTCTACACTCTATACCCTACACTCTATAACATACACTCTATACACTACACTCTATACCTTACACTCTATACCCTACACTTTGCACTCTACACCCTACACTCTACACTCTACATTCTATACCCTACACTCTATACCCTACACTCTCTACTCCACACTCTATACCCTACACTCTATACCCTACACTCTATACCCTACACTCTACACCCTACACTCTACACTCTATAGCCTACACTCTATACCCTACACTCTATACCCTACACTCTATACCCTACACTCTATACACTACACTCTACACTTTATACCCTACACTCTATACCATACACTCTATACCCTACACTCTACAACCTGCACTCTATACCCTACACTCTACACTCTATACCCTACACTCTATGCCCTACACTCTTTACCCTACACTCTACACTCTATACCCTACACTCTATACCCTACACTCTACACTTTATACCCTACACTCTATACCATACACTCTATACCCTACACTCCATACCCTACACTCTACACTTTATACCCCACACTCTATACCATACACTCTATACCCTACACTCTACACCTTACACTCTATACCCTACATTCTATCCCTACACTCTACACTCTATACCCTACACTCTACACTCTACTCTATACCCTACACTCTATACCCTACACTCTACACTCTATACCCCTACACTCTACACTCTACACCCTACACTCTATACCCTACACTCTATACCCTACACTCTAATCCCTACACTCTATACCCTACACTCTATACCATACACTCTCCACCCTACACCCTACACTCTACACCCTACACTCTATACCCCTATACCCTACACTCTATACCCTACACTCTATACCCTACACTCTATACCCTACACTATACACTCTATACCCTACACTCTACGCTTTATACCCTACACTCTATACCCTATACCCTACACTCTATACCCTACACTCTATACCCTACACTCTTATCCCTACACCATACACTCTATACCCTACACTCTATACCCTACACTCTATACCCTACACTCTACACCCTACACTCTACACTCTATACCCTACACTCTATACCCTACACTCTATACCTCACACCCTACACTCTACACCATACACTCTATACCCTACACTCTACACCCTACACTCTATACCCTACACTTTACACCCTGCACTCTGTACCCTACACTCTACACTCTTTACCCTACACTCTATACCCTACACTCTATACCCTACACTCTATACACTACACTCTACACTTTATACCCTACACTCTATACCATACACTCTATACCCTACACTCTACAACCTGCACTCTATACTCTACACTCTAAACTCTATACCCTACACTCTACACTCTATACCCTACACTCTATACCCTACACTCTTTACCCTACACTCTACACTCTATACCCTACACTCTATACCCTACACTCTACACTTTATACCCTACACTCTATACCATACACTCTATACCCTACACTCCATACCCTAAACTCTACACTTTATACCCCACACTCTATACCATACACTCTATACCCTACACTCTACACCTTACACTCTATACCCTACATTCTATCCGCTACACTCTACACTCTATACCCTACACTCTACACTCTACTCTATACCCTACACTCTATACCCTAAACTCTACACTCTATACCCTACACTCTACACTCTACAACCTACACTCTATACCCTACACTCTATACCCTACACTCTATACCCTACACTCTAATCCCTACACTCTATACCCTACACTTTATACCATACACTCTACACCCTACACCCTACACTCTACACCCTATACTCTATACCCTATACCCTACACTCTATACCCTACACTCTATACCCTACACTATACATTCTATACCCTACACTCTACGCTTTATACCCTACACTCTATACCCTACACTCTATACCCTACACTCTATACCCTACACTCTACACCCTACACTCTACACCCTACACTCTAATCCCTACACTCTAATCCCTACACTCTACACTCTATTCCCTACACTCTATACCCTACACTCTATACCCTACACCCTACACTCTACACCCTACACTCTATACCCTACACTCTACACCCTACACTCTATACCCTACACTCTACACCCTGCACTCTGTACCCTACACTCTACACTCTTTACCCTACACTCTATACCCTACACTCTATACCCTTCACTCTATACCCTACACTCTATACCCTACACTCTACACTCTATACCTTACACTCTATACCCTACACTCTATACCCTACACTCTAAACTCTATACCCTACACTCTACACTCTATACCCTTCACTCTATAACATACACTCTATACCCTACACTCTATACCCTACACTCTATACCATACACTCTATACCCTACACTCTACACCCTACACTCTATAGCCTACACTCTATACCCTACACTCTAATCCCTACACTCTACACTCTATACCCTACACTCTATACCCTACACCCTATACCCTACACCCTACACTCTACACCCTACACTCTACACTCTATACCCTACACTCTACACCCTACACCCTACACTCTATACCCTACACTCTACACCCTGCACTCTGTACCCTACACTCTACACTCTTTACCCTACACTCTATACCCTACACTCTACAACCTGCACACTATACCCTACACTCTATACCCTACACTCTATACCCTACACTCTATACCCTACACTCTACACCCTACACTCTAATCCCTACACTCTAATCCCTACACTCTAATCCCTACACCCTATACCCTACACTCTATACCCTACACTCTATACCCTACACTCTATACCCTACACCCTACACTCTACACCCTACACTCTACACTCTATACCCTACACTCTACACCCTACACTCTACACCCTACACTCTACACTCTATACCCTACACTCTACACCCTGCACTCTGTACCCTACACTCTACACTCTTTACCCTACACTCTATACCCTACACTCTATACCCTACACTCTATACCCTACACTCTAAACTCTATACCCTACACTCTACACTCTATACCCTACACTCTATAACATACACTCTATACCCTACACTCTATACCCTACACTCTACACCCTACACTCTATACCATACACTCTACACCCTACACTCTATACCATACACTCTACACCATACACTCTATAGCATACACTCTATACCCTACACTATACACTCTATACCCTACACTCTATACCCTACACTCTATACCCTACACTATACACTCTATACCCTACACTCTACACTTTATACCCTACACTCTATACCCTACACTCTATACCCTACACTCTATACCGTACACTCTATACCCTACACTCTACAACCTGCACTCTACAACCTGCAATCTATACCCTACACTCTATACCCTACACTCTACACTCTATACCCTACACTCCATACCCTACACTCTATACCCTACACTCTATACCCTACACTCTACACTCTATACCCTACACTCTATAGCCTACGCTCTACACCCTACACTCTATACCCTGCACTCTATACCCTACACTCTACACTCTATACCCTACACTCTACTCCCTACACTCTACACCCTACCGTCTATACCCTACACTCTACACTCTATACCTTACACTCTACACTCTATTCCCTACACTCTATACCCTACACTCTATACCCTACATTCTATACCCTACACTCTACACTCTGAACCCTGTTCACACAGGTTATATACAGATGATCAGGTTTTTAAATACATCAGATAGGGATTGCATACATTAGTTAGGACTGCTCTGATAAGGGTATACCGTGAAGATTGGTAGAGCAGCTTAGTATACAATTTTTGCAAAAAACGTATCAACCAAATACCCTGTTTTTTACATCTTTTACTAGCACTTGCGGATTACTGCAACATTTTTTCAAACTGAGTGTTTTTGGTTTTACTATTCTCTTTTGTGTCTTCAGGTTTCTTGGTGGTGTGTGAACATGATCATACAGACTTGTTCACTGTGCAAGTAGCCCATGTGTTCCTGTACTCTACACTCTATACCCTACACTCTATACCCTACACTCCATACCGTACACTCTATACCCTACACTCTACACTCTATACCCTACACTCTTTACGCCACACTCTATACCCTACAGTCTATACCCTACACTCTATACCCTACACTCTACACTCTATACCATACACTCTACACTCTATACCCTACACTCTATCCCCTACACTCTATACCCTACACCCTACACTCTATACCCTACACTCTATACCCTACACTCAACACCCTACACTCTACACCCTACACCCTACACTCTATACCCTATACCCTACACTCTATACCCTACACTCTATACCCTACACTCTATACCCTACACTCTATACCCTACACTATACACTCTATACCCTACACTCTACACTTTATACCCTACACTCTATACCCTACACTCTATACCCTGCACTCTACACCCTGCACTCTACACCCAACACTCTAAACCCTACACTCTATACCCTACACTTTATACCCTACACTCTACACTCTATACCCTACACTCTATAGCCTACACTCTATACCCTACAGTATATACCCTACACTCTATACCCTACACTCTACACCTTACACTCTACACTCTATTCCCTACACTCTATACCCTACACTCTATACCCTACACTCTATACCCTACACTCTACACTCTATACCCTACACCCTACACTCTATACCCTACTCTCTACACTCTATATCCTACACTCTATACCCTGCACTCTACACCCTGCACTCTACACCCAACACTCTATACCCTACACTCTACACCCTACACTCTATACCCTACACTCGATAACCTACACTCTACACTCTATACCATACACTCTACACCCTACACTCTAATCCCTACACTCTACACTCTATACCCTACACTCTATACCATACACTCTATACCATACACTCTATACCATACACTCTATACCCTACACTCTATACCCTACACTCTACACCCTACACTCTATACCTTACACTCTATACCCTACACTCTATACCCTACACTCTAAACTCTATACCCTACACTCTACACTCTATACCCTACACTCTATAACATACACTCTATACCCTACACTCTATACCCTACACTCTATACCCTACACTCTATACCATACACTCTACACTCTATACCCTACACTCTATACCATACACTCTACACCATACACTCTATAGCATACACTCTATACCCTACACTCTACACTCTATACCCTACACTCTATACCCTACACTATACACTCTATACCCTACACTCTACACTTTATACCCTACTCTCTATACCCTACACTCTATACCCTACACTCTACAACCTGCACTCTATACCCTACACTCTATACCCTACACCTTACACTCTATACCCTACACTCTATACCCTACACTCTATACCCTACACTCTATAGTCTACACTCTATAGCCTACACTCTACACTCTACTCTATACCCTACACTCTATACCCTACACTCTAATCCCTACACTCTACACTCTATACCCTACACTCTATACCCTACACTCTATACCCTACACTCTACACCCTACACTCTACACCCTACACTCTAATCCCTACACTCTAATCCCTACACTCTAATCCCTACACCCTACACTATATACCCTACACTCTATACCCTACACTCTATACCCTACACCCTACACTCTACACCCTACACTCTACACCCTACACTCTACACCCTACACTCTACACTCTATTCCCTACACTCTACACCCTGCACTCTGTACCCTACACTCTACACTCTTTACCCTACACTCTATACCCTACATTCTATACCCTACACTCTATACACTACACTCTAATCCCTACACTCTACACTCTATACCCTACACTCTATACCCTGCACTCTATACCCTACACTCTACACCCTACACTCTACACCCTACACTCTAATCCCTACACTCTAATCCCTACACCCTACACTCTATACCCTACACTCTATACCCTACACTCTATACCCTACACTCTACACTATATACTCTACACTCTATAGCCTACACTCTATACCCTACACTCTATACCCTACACTCTATACCCTACACTCTATACCCTACAATTTATACCCTACACCCTATACCATACACTCTATACCCTACACTCTACAACCTGCACTCTATACCCTACACTCTATACCCTACACCCTACACTTTATACCCTTCACTCTATACCCTACACTCTATACCCTACACTCTATACCCTACACTCTACACCCTACACTCTACACTCTACACTCTATACCCTACACTCTACACCCTGCACTCTGTACCCTACACTCTACACTCTTTACCCTACACTCTATACCCTACACTCTATACCCTACACTCTATACCCTACACTTTATACCCTACACCCTATACCATACACTCTATACCCTACACTCTACAACCTGCACTCTATACCCTACACTCTATACCCTACACCCTACACTTTATACCCTTCACTCTATACCCTACACTCTACACTCTATACCCTACACCCTACACTCTATACCCTACACTCGACACTCTATATCCTACACTCTATACCCTGCACTCTACACCCTGCACTCTATACCCTACACTCTACACTCTATACCCTACACTCTACACTCTATATCCTACACTCTATACCCTACACTCTATACCCTACACTCTATACCCTACACTCTACACTCTATACCCTACACCCTACACTCTATACCCTACACTCTACACTCTATATCCTACACTCTATACCCTGCACTCTACACCCTGCACTCTACACCCAACACTCTATACCCTACACTCTACACCCTACACTCTATACCCTACACTCGATAACCTACACTCTACACTCTATATCATACACTCTACACCCTACACTCTAATCCCTACACTCTACACTCTATACCCTACACTCTATACCATACACTCTATACCGTACACTCTATACCATACACTCTATACCATACACTCTATACCCTACACTCTATACCCTACACTCTACACCCTACACTCTATACCTTACACTCTATACCCTACACTCTATACCCTACACTCTAAACTCTATACCCTACACTCTACACTCTATACCCTACACTCTATATCATACACTCTATACCCTACACTCTATACCCTACACTCTATACCCTACACTCTATACCATACACTCTATACCATACACTCTACACTCTATACCCTACACTCTATACCATACACTCTACACCATACACTCTATAGCATACACTCTATACCCTACACTCTACACTCTATACCCTACACTCTATACCCTACACTATACACTCTATACCCTACACTCTACACTTTATACCCTACTCTCTATACCCTACACTCTATACCCTACACTCTACAACCTGCACTCTATACCCTACACTCTATACCCTACACCTTACACTCTATACCCTACACTCTATACCCTACACTCTATACCCTACACTCTATACCCTACACTCTATAGTCTACACTCTATAGCCTACACTCTACACTCTACTCTATACCCTACACTCTATACCCTACACTCTACACTTTATACCCTACTCTCTATACCCTACACTCTATACCCTACACTTTACAACCTGCACTCTATACCCTACACTCTATACCCTACACCTTACACTCTATACCCTACACTCTATACCCTACACTCTATACCCTACACTCTATAGTCTACACTCTATAGCCTACACTCTACACTCTACTCTATACCCTACACTCTATACCCTACACTCTAATCCCTACACTCTACACTCTATACCCTACACTCTATACCCTACACTCTATACCCTACACTCTACACCCTACACTCTACACCCTACACTCTAATCCCTACACTCTAATCCCTACACTCTAATCCCTACACCCTACACTATATACCCTACACTCTATACCCTACACTCTATACCCTACACCCTACACTCTACACCCTACACTCTACACCCTACACTCTACACCCTACACTCTACACTCTATTCCCTACACTCTACACCCTGCACTCTGTACCCTACACTCTACACTCTTTACCCTACACTCTATACCCTACATTCTATACCCTACACTCTATACACTACACTCTAATCCCTACACTCTACACTCTATACCCTACACTCTATACCCTGCACTCTATACCCTACACTCTACACCCTACACTCTACACCCTACACTCTAATCCCTACACTCTAATCCCTACACCCTACACTCTATACCCTACACTCTATACCCTACACTCTATACCCTACACTCTACACTATATACTCTACACTCTATAGCCTACACTCTATACCCTACACTCTATACCCTACACTCTATACCCTACACTCTATACCCTACAATTTATACCCTACACCCTATACCATACACTCTATACCCTACACTCTACAACCTGCACTCTATACCCTACACTCTATACCCTACACCCTACACTTTATACCCTTCACTCTATACCCTACACTCTATACCCTACACTCTATACCCTACACTCTATACCCTACACTCTACACTCTATACCCTACACCCTACACTCTATACCCTACACTCTACACTCTATATCCTACACTCTATACCCTGCACTCTACACCCTGCACTCTACACCCAACACTCTATACCCTACACTCTACACCCTACACTCTATACCCTACACTCGATAACCTACACTCTACACTCTATATCATACACTCTACACCCTACACTCTAATCCCTACACTCTACACTCTATACCCTACACTCTATACCATACACTCTATACCGTACACTCTATACCATACACTCTATACCATACACTCTATACCCTACACTCTATACCCTACACTCTACACCCTACACTCTATACCTTACACTCTATACCCTACACTCTATACCCTACACTCTAAACTCTATACCCTACACTCTACACTCTATACCCTACACTCTATAACATACACTCTATACCCTACACTCTATACCCTACACTCTATACCCTACACTCTATACCATACACTCTATACCATACACTCTACACTCTATACCCTACACTCTATACCATACACTCTACACCATACACTCTATAGCATACACTCTATACCCTACACTCTACACTCTATACCCTACACTCTATACCCTACACTATACACTCTATACCCTACACTCTACACTTTATACCCTACTCTCTATACCCTACACTCTATACCCTACACTCTACAACCTGCACTCTATACCCTACACTCTATACCCTACACCTTACACTCTATACCCTACACTCTATACCCTACACTCTATACCCTACACTCTATACCCTACACTCTATAGTCTACACTCTATAGCCTACACTCTACACTCTACTCTATACCCTACACTCTATACCCTACACTCTAATCCATACACTCTACACTCTATACCCTACACTCTATACCCTACACTCTATACCCTACACTCTACACCCTACACTCTACACCCTACACTCTAATCCCTACACTCTAATCCCTACACTCTAATCCCTACACCCTACACTATATACCCTACACTCTATACCCTACATTCTATACCCTACACTCTATACCCTACACTCTAATCCCTACACTCTACACTCTATACCCTACACTCTATACCCTGCACTCTATACCCTACACTCTACACCCTACACTCTACACCCTACACTCTAATCCCTACACTCTAATCCCTACACCCTACACTCTATACCCTACACTCTATACCCTACACTCTATACCCTACACTCTACACTATATACTCTACACTCTATAGCCTACACTCTATACCCTACACTCTATACCCTACACTCTATACCCTACACTCTATACCCTACACTCTATACCCTACACTTTATACCCTACACCCTATACCATACACTCTATACCCTACACTCTACAACCTGCACTCTATACCCTACACTCTATACCCTACACCCTACACTTTATACCCTTCACTCTATACCCTACACTCTATACCCTACACTTTATACCCTACACTCTACACCCTACACTCTACACTCTGTAGGGATTAGAGTGTAGGGATTAGAGTGTAGGGATTAGAGTGTAGGGTGTAGAGTGTAGGGTGTAGAGTGTAGGGTATAGAGTGTAGGGTATAGATTGTAGGGTATAGAGTGTAGAGTGTAGGGATTAGAGTGTAGGGTATAGAGTGTAGGGTATAGAATGTAGGGTATAGAGTGTAGGGTAAAGAGTGTAGAGTGTAGGGTACAGAGTGCAGGGTGTAGAGTGTAGGGAATAGAGTGTAGAGTGTAGGGTGTAGAGTGTAGGGTGTAGAGTGTAGGGTGTAGGGTATAGAGTGTAGGGTATAGAGTGTAGGGTATATAGTGTAGGGTGTAGGGATTAGAGTGTAGGGATTAGAGTGTAGGGATTAGAGTGTAGGGTGTAGAGTGTAGGGTATAGAGTGTAGGGTATAGAGTGTAGGGTATAGAGTGTAGAGTGTAGGGATTAGAGTGTAGGGTATAGAGTGTAGGGTATAGAGTAGAGTGTAGAGTGCAGGCTATAGAGTGTAGACTATAGAGTGTAGGGTATAGAGTGTAGGGTATAGAGTGTAGGGTATAGAGTGTAAGTTGTAGGGTATAGAGTGTAGGATATAGAGTGCAGGTTGTAGAGTGTAGGGTATAGAGTGTAGGGTATAGAGAGTAGGGTATAAAGTGTAGAGTGTAGGGTATAGAGTGTATAGTGTAGGGTATAGAGTGTAGGGTATAGAGTGTAGGGTATAGAGTGTAGAGTGTAGGGTATAGAGTGTATGCTATAGAGTGTATGGTGTAGAGTGTATGGTATAGAGTGTAGGGTATAGAGTGTAGAGTGTATGGTATAGAGTGTATGGTATAGAGTGTAGGTTATAGAGTGTAGTGTATAGAGTGTAGGGTATAGAGTGTATGTTATAGAGTGTAGGGTATAGAGTGTAGAGTGTAGGGTATAGAGTTTAGAGTGTAGGGTATAGAGTGTAGGGTATAGAGTGTAAGCTATAGAGTGTAGGGTGTAGAGTGTAGGGTATAGAGTGTAGGGTATAGAGTGTATGGTATAGAGTGTATGGTATAGAGTGTAGGGTATAGAGTGTATGGTATAGAGTGTAGGGTATAGAGTGTAGAGTGTAGGGATTAGAGTGTAGGGTGTAGAGTGTATGGTATAGAGTGTAGAGTGTAGGTTATCGAGTGTAGGGTATAGAGTGTAGGGTGTAGAGTGTAGGGTATAGAGTGTTGGGTGTAGAGTGCAGGGTGTAGAGTGCAGGGTATAGAGTGTAGGATATAGAGTGTAGAGTGTAGGGTATAGAGTGTAGGGTGTAGGGTATAGAGTGTAGAGTGTAGGGTATAGAGTGTAGGGTATAGAGTGTAGGGTATAGAGTGTAGGGAATAGAGTGTAGAGTGTAAGGTGTAGAGTGTAGGGTATAGAGTGTAGGGTATATACTGTAGGATATAGAGTGTAGGCTATAGAGTGTAGGGTATAGAGTGTAGAGTGTAGGGTATAAAGTGTAGGGTATAGAGTGTAGGGTTTAGAGTGTTGGGTGTAGAGTGCAGGGTGTAGAGTGCAGGGTATAGAGTGTAGGGTATAGAGTGTAGTGTATAAAGTGTAGAGTGTAGGGTATAGAGTGTAGGGTGTAGGGTGTAGAGTGTAGGGTGTTGAGTGTAGGGTATAGAGTGTAGGGTATAGAGTGTAGGGTGTAGGGTATAGAGTGTAGGGGATAGAGTGTAGGGTATAGTGTAGAGTGTATGGTATAGAGTGTAGAGTGTAGGGTATAGAGAGTAGGGTATAGACTGTAGGGTATAGAGTGTGGCGTAAAGAGTGTAGGGTATAGAGTGTAGAGTGTAGGGTATAGAGTGTACGGTATGGAGTGTAGGGTATAGAGTGTAGGGTATAGAGTGTAGAGTACAGGAACACATGGGCTACTTGCACAGTGAACAAGTCTGTATGATCATGTTCACACACCACCAAGAAACCTGAAGACACAAAAGAGAATAGTAAAACCAAAA
This sequence comes from Ranitomeya imitator, assembly GCF_032444005.1. Classification (NCBI taxonomy): domain Eukaryota; kingdom Metazoa; phylum Chordata; class Amphibia; order Anura; family Dendrobatidae; genus Ranitomeya; species Ranitomeya imitator. The sequence continues at coordinate 17,193 of NW_027193835.1, forward strand.
ACACTCAGTTTGAAAAAATGTTGCAGTAATCCGCAAGTGCTAGTAAAAGATGTAAAAAACAGGGTATTTGGTTGATACGTTTTTTGCAAAAAATGTATACTAAGCTGCTCTACCAATCTTCACGGTATACCCTTATCAGAGCAGTCCTAACTAATGTATGCAATCCCTATCTGATGTATTTAAAAACCTGATCATCTGTATATAACCTGTGTGAACAGGGTTCAGAGTGTAGAGTGTAGGGTATAGAATGTAGGGTATAGAGTGTAGGGTATAGAGTGTAGGGAATAGAGTGTAGAGTGTAAGGTATAGAGTGTAGAGTGTAGGGTATAGACGGTAGGGTGTAGAGTGTAGGGAGTAGAGTGTAGGGTATAGAGTGTAGAGTGTAGGGTATAGAGTGCAGGGTATAGAGTGTAGGGCGTAGAGCGTAGGCTATAGAGTGTAGGGTATAGAGTGTAGAGTGTAGGGTATAGAGTGTAGGGTATAGAGTGTAGGGTATAGAGTGTAGGGTGTAGAGTGTAGAGTGTAGGGTATAGAGTGTAGAGTGTAGGGTATAGAGTGTAGGGTATAGAGTAGAGTGTAGAGTGTAGGTTATAGAGTGGAGAGTGTAGGGGATAGAATGTAGGGTATAGCGTGTAAGGTGTAGAGTGTAGGGTATAGAGTGTATGGTATAGAGTGTGGGGTATAAAGTGTAGAGTGTAGGGTATGGAGTGTAGGGTATAGAGTGTATGGTATAGAGTGTAGGGTATAAAGTGTAGAGTGTAGGGTATAGAGTGTAGGGTATAGAGTGTAGAGTGTAGGGTAAAGAGTGTAGGGCATAGAGTGTAGGGTATAGAGTGTAGAGTGTAGGGTATAGAGTGTAGGGTATAGCGTGCAGGTTGTAGAGTGTAGGGTATAGAGTGTATGGTATAGAGTGTAGGGTATAAAGTGTAGAGTGTAGTGTATAGAGTGTAGGGTATAGAGTGTAGGGTATAGAGTGTAGGGTATAGAGTGTAGGCTATAGAGTGTAGAGTGTAGGGTGTAGAGTGTAGGGTATTGAGTGTAGGGTATAGAGTGTAGGGTATAGAGTGTGGAGTAGAGAGTGTAGGGTATAGAGTGTAGGGTATAGAGTGTAGAGTATAGAGTGCAGGTTGTAGAGTGTAGGGTATAGAGTGTATGGTATAGAGTGTAGGGTATAAAGTGTAGAGTGTAGTGTATAGAGTGTAGGGTATAGAGTGTAGGGTATAGAGTGTAGGGTAAAGAGTGTAGAGTGTAGGGTACAGAGTGCAGGGTGTAGAGTGTAGGGTATAGAGTGTAGGGTGTAGAGTGTAGGGTATAGTGTGTAGGGTGTAGAGTGTAGGGTGTGAGGTATAGAGTGTAGGGTATAGAGTGTAGGGTATAGAGTGTAGAGTGTAGGGTGTAGAGTGTAGGTTATAGAGTGTAGGGTATAGAATGTAGGGTATGGAGTGTAGGGTGTAGGGATAAGAGTGTAGGGATTAGAGTGTAGGGTGTAGAGTGTAGGGTGTAGAGTGTAGGGTATAGAGTGTAGGGTATAGAGTGTAGGGTATAAAGCGTAGAGTGTAGGGTATAGAGTGTATAGTGTAGGGTATAGAGTGTAGGGTATAGAGTGTAGGGTATAGAGTGTAGGGTATAGGGTATAGAGTGTAGGGTGTAGAGTGTAGGGTGTAGGGTGGAGAGTGTATGGTATAGAGTGTAGGGTATAGAGTGTAGGGGTTAGAGTGTAGGGTATAGAGTGTAGGGTATAGAGTGTAGCGTATAGAGTGTAGGGCGTAGAGTGTAGAGTGTAGGGTGTAGAGTGTAGAGTGTAGGGTATAGAGTGTAGGGTATAGAGTAGAGTGTAGAGTGTAGGGTATATAGTGTAGAGTGTAGGGGATAGAATGTAGGGTATAGAGTGTAAGGTGTAGAGTGTAGGGTATAGAGTGTATGGTATAGAGTGTGGGGTATAAAGTGTAGAGTGTAGGATATGGAGTGTAGGGTATAGAGTATATAGTGTAGGGTATAGAGTGTAGGGTATAGAGTGTAGGGTGTAAAGTGTAGGGTGTAGAGTGTAGGGTGTAGAGTGTAGGGTGTAGAGTGTAGGGTATAGAGTGTAGGGTATAGAGTGTAGGGTATAGAGTGTAGGGTATAGAGTGTAGAGTGTAGGGTATAGAGTGTAGGGTATAGAGTGTAGGGTATAGAGTGTAGGGTATAGAGTGTATGGTGTAGAGTGTAGGGTATAGAATGTAGAGTTTAGGGTAGAGAGTGTGGGGCATAGAGTGTATGGTATACAGTGTAGAGTGTAGGGTATAGAGTGTATAGTGTAGGGTATAGAGTGTAGGGTATAGAGTGTATGGTATAGAGTGTAGGGTATAAAGTGTAGAGTGTAGGGTATAGAGTGTATGGTATAGAGTGTAGGGTATAAAGTGTAGAGTGTAGGGTATAGAGTGTAGGGTATAGAGTGTAGGGTATAGAGTGTAGGGTATAGATTGTAGGGTAAAGAGTGTAGAGTGTAGGGTACAGAGTGCAGGGTGTAGAGTGTAGGGTATAGAGTGTAGGGTATAGAGTGTAGGGTATAGAGTGTAGGGTATAAAGTGTAGGGTGTAGGGTATAGAGTGTAGGGTATAGAGTGCAGGTTGTAGAGTGTAGGGTATAGAGTGTATGGTATAGGGTGTAGGGTATAAAGTGTAGGGTATAGAGTGTAGGGTATAGAGTGTAGGGTATAGAATGTAGGGTATAGAGTGTAGGGTATAGAGTGTAGGCTATAGAGTGTAGAGTATATAGTGTAAAGTGTAGGGTATAGAGTGTAGGGTATAGAGTGTAGGGTATAGAGTGTAGGGTGTAGGGATTAGAGTGTAGGGTACAGAGTGTAGGGTATAGAATGTAGGGTATAGAGTGTAGGGTAAAGAGTGTAGAGTGTAGGGTACAGAGTGCAGGGTGTAGAGTGTAGGGAATAGAGTGTAGAGTGTAGGGTGTAGAGTGTAGGGTGTAGAGTGTAGGGTGTAGAGTGTAGGGTGTAGGGTATAGAGTGTAGGGTATAGAGTGTAGGGTATAGAGTGTAGGGTGTAGGGATTAGAGTGTAGGGATTAGAGTGTAGGGATTAGAGTGTAGGGTGTAGAGTGTAGGGTGTAGAGTGTAGGGTATAGAGTGTAGGGTATAGAGTGTAGGGTATAGAGTGTAGAGTGTAGGGATTAGAGTGCAGGGTATAGAGTGTAGGGTATAGAGTAGAGTGTAGAGTGTAGGCTATAGAGTGTAGACTATGGAGTGTAGGGTATAGAGTGTAGGATATAGAGTGTAGGGTATATAGTGTAGGGTATAGAGTGTAAGGTGTAGGGTATAGAGTGTAGGGTATAGAGTGCAGGTTGTAGAGTGTAGGGTATAGAGTGTAGGGTATAGAGAGTAGGGTATAAAGTGTAGAGTGTAGGGTATAGAGTGTAGAGTGTAGGGTATAGAGTGTATGCTATAGCGTGTATGGTGTAGAGTGTATGGTATAGAGTGTAGGGTATAGAGTGTAGAGTGTATGGTATAGAGTGTATGGTATAGAGTGTAGGGTATAGAGTGTAGGGTATAGAGTGTAGGGTATAGAGTGTAGGGTATAGAGTGTATGTTATAGAGTGTAGGGTATAGAGTGTAGAGTGTAGGGTATAGAGTTTACAGTGTAGGGTATAGAGTGTAGGGTATAGAGTGTAAGGTATAGAGTGTAGGGTGTAGAGTGTAGGGTATAGAGTGTAGGGTATAGAGTGTATGGTATAGAGTGTATGGTATAGAGTGTAGGGTATAGAGTGTATGGTATAGAGTGTAGGGTATAGAGTGTAGAGTGTAGGGATTAGAGTGTAGGGTGTAGAGTGTATGGTATAGAGTGTAGAGTGTAAGTTATCGAGTGTAGGGTATAGAGTGTAGGGTGTAGAGTGTAGGGTATAGAGTGTTGGGTGTAGAGTGCAGGGTGTAGAGTGCAGGGTATAGAGTGTAGGATATAGAGTGTAGAGTGTAGGGTATAGAGTGTAGGGTGTAGGGTATAGAGTGTAGAGTGTAGGGTATAGAGTGTAGGGTATAGAGTGTAGGGTACAGAGTGTAGGGAATAGAGTGTAGAGTGTAAGGTGTAGAGTGTAGGGTATAGAGTGTAGGGTATATACTGTAGGGTATAGAGTGTAGGCTATAGAGTGTAGGGTATAGAGTGTAAAGTGTAGGGTATAGAGTATAGGGTATAGAGTGTAGGGTTTAGAGTGTTGGGTGTAGAGTGCAGGGTGTAGAGTGCAGGGTATAGAGTGTAGGGTATAGAGTGTAGGGTATAAAGTGTAGAGTGTAGGGTATAGAGTGTATAGTGTAGGGTATAGAGTGTAGGGTATAGAGTGTATAGTGTAGGGTATAGAGTGTAGGGTATAGAGTGTAGGGTATAGAGTGTAGGGTGTAGGGTGTAGAGTGTAGGGTGTTGAGTGTAGGGTATAGAGTGTAGGGTATAGAGTGTAGGGTGTAGGGTATAGAGTGTAGGGGATAGAGTGTAGGGTATAGAGTGTAGAGTGTATGGTATAGAGTGTAGAGTGTAGGGTATAGAGTGTAGGGTATAGACTGTAGGGTATAGAGTGTGGCGTAAAGAGTGTAGGGTATAGAGTGTAGAGTGTAGGGTATAGAGTGTACGGTATGGAGTGTAGGGTATAGAGTGTAGGGTATAGAGTGTAGAGTGTAGGGTATAGAATGTAGGGTATAGAGTGTAGGGTATAGAGTGTAGGGAATAGAGTGTAGAGTGTAAGGTATAGAGTGTAGAGTGTAGGGTATAGACGGTAGGGTGTAGAGTGTAGGGAGTAGAGTGTAGGGTATAGAGTGTAGAGTGTAGGGTATAGAGTGCAGGGTATAGAGTGTAGGGTGTAGAGTGTAGGCTATAGAGTGTAGGGTATAGAGTGTAGAGTGTAGGGTATAGAGTGTAGGGTATAGAGTGTAGGGTATAGAGTGTAGGGTATAGAGTGTAGAGTGTAGGGTATAGAGTGTAGGGTATAGATTGCAGGTTGTAGAGTGCAGGTTGTAGAGTGTAGGGTATAGAGTGTAGGGTATAGAGTGTAGGGTATAGAGTGTAGGGTATAGAGTGTAGGGTATAAAGTGTAGAGTGTAGGGTATAGAGTGTATAGTGTAGGGTATAGAGTGTAGGGTATAGAGTGTAGGGTATAGAGTGTATAGTGTAGGGTATAGAGTGTATGCTATAGAGTGTATGGTGTAGAGTGTATGGTATAGAGTGTAGGGTGTAGAGTGTATGGTATAGAGTGTAGGGTGTAGAGTGTAGGGTATAGAGTGTAGGGTATAGAGTGTATGTTATAGAGTGTAGGGTATAGAGTGTAGAGTGTAGGGTATAGAGTTTAGAGTGTAGGGTATAGAGTGTAGGGTATAGAGTGTAGTGTATAGAGTGTAGGGTAAAGAGTGTAGAGTGTAGGGTACAGAGTGCAGGGTGTAAAGTGTAGGTTATAGAGTGTAGAGTGTAGGGTGTAGAGTGTAGGGTGTAGAGTGTAGGGTATAGAGTGTAGAGTGTAGGGTGTAGAGTGTAGGGTGTAGGGTATAGAGTGTGGGGTATAGAGTGTAGGGTATAGAGTGTAGGGTATAGGGTGTAGGGATTAGAGTGTAGGGATTAGAGTGTAGGGATTAGAGTGTAGGGTGTAGAGTGTAGGGTATAGAGTGTAGGGTATAGAGTGTAGGGTATAGAATGTAGGGTATAGAGTGCAGGTTGTAGAGTGTAGGGTATAGAGTGTAGGGTAAAGAGTGTAGAGTGTAGGGTACAGAGTGCAGGGTGTAGAGTGTAGGGTATAGAGTGTAGGGTGTAGGGTGTAGAGTGTAGGGTATAGAGTGTAGAGTGTAGGGTGTAGAGTGTAGGGTGTAGGGTATAGAGTGTAGGGTATAGAGTGTAGGGTATAGAGTGTAGAGTGTATGGATTGGAGTGTAGGGTATAGAGTGTAGGCTATAGAGTGTAGGGTGTAGAGTGTAGGGTATAGAGTGTAGGGTATAGAGTGTAGGGTATAGAGTGTACGTTATAGAGTGTAGGGTATAGAGTGTAGAGTGTAGGGTATAGAGTTTAGAGTGTAGGGTATAGAGTGTAGGGTATAGAGTGTAAGGTATAGAGTGTAGAGTGTAGGGTATAGAGTGTAGGGTATAGAGTGTAGGGTATAGAGTGTAGGGTGTAGAGTGTAGGGTGTAGGGTATAGAGTGTAGGGTATAGAGTGTAGGGTATAGAGTGTAGAGTGTAGAGTGTAGGGTGTAGATTGTAGGGTATAGAGTGTAGGGATTAGAGTGTAGGGTGTAGAGTGTAGGGTGTAGTGTGTAGGGTATAGAGTATAGGGTATAGAGTGTAGGGTATAGAGTGTAGGGTATAAAGCGTAGAGTGTAGGGTATAGAGTGTATAGTGTAGGGTATAGAGTGTAGGGTATAGAGTGTAGGGTATAGAGTCTAGGGTATAGGGTATAGAGTGTAGGGTGTAGAGTGTAGGGTGTAGGGTGTAGAGTGTATGGTATAAAGTGTAGGGTATAGAGTGTAGGGATTAGAGTGTAGGGTATAGAGTGTAGGGTATAGAGTGTAGGGTATAGAGTGTAGGGTGTAGAGTGTAGAGTGTAGGGTATAGAGTGTAGAGTGTAGGGTATAGAGTGTAGGGTATAGAGTAGAGTGTAGAGTGTAGGGTATAGAGTGTAGAGTGTAGCGGATAGAATGTAGGGTATAGAGTGTAAGGTGTAGAGTGTAGGGTATAGAGTGTATGGTATAGAGTGTGGGGTATAAAGTGTAGAGTTTAGGGTATGGAGTGTAGGGTATAGAGTGTAGGGTGTAAAGTGTAGGGTGTAGAGTGTAGGGTGTAGAGTGTAGGGTGTAGAGTGTAGGGTATAGAGTGTAGGGTATAGAGTGTAGGGTATAGAGTGTAAGGTATAGAGTGTAGAGTGTAGGGTATAGAGTGTAGGGTATAGAGTGTAGGGTATAGAGTGTAGGGTATAGAGTGTATGGTGTAGAGTGTAGGGTATAGAATGTAGAGTTTAGGGTAGAGAGTGTGGGGCATAGAGTGTATGGTATACAGTGTAGAGTGTAGGGTATAGAGTGTATAGTGTAGGGTATAGAGTGTAGGGTATAGAGTGTATGGTATAGAGTGTAGGGTATAAAGTGTAGAGTGTAGGGTATAGAGTGTATGGTATAGAGGGTAGGGTATAAAGTGTAGAGTGTAGGGTATAGAGTGTAGGGTATAGAGTGTAGGGTATAGAGTGTAGGGTATAGATTGTAGGGTAAAGAGTGTAGAGTGTAGGGTACAGAGTGCAGGGTGTGGAGTGTAGGGTATAGAGTGTAGAGTGTAGAGTGTAGGGTGTAGAGTGTAGGGTATAGAGTGTAGGGTATAGAGTGTAGGGTATAAAGTGTAGGTTGTAGGGTATAGAGTGTAGGGTATAGAGTGCAGGTTGTAGAGTGTAGGGTATAGAGTGTATGGTATAGGGTGTAGGGTATAAAGTGTAGGGTATAGAGTGTAGGGTATAGAGTGTAGGGTATAGAATGTAGGGTATAGAGTGTAGGGTATAGAGTGTAGGCTATAGAGTGTAGAGTATATAGTGTAAAGTGTAGGGTATAGAGTGTAGGGTATAGAGTGTAGGGTATAGAGTGTAGGGTGTAGGGATTAGAGTGTAGGGTACAGAGTGTAGGGTATAGAATGTAGGGTATAGAGTGTAGGGTAAAGAGTGTAGAGTGTAGGGTACAGAGTGCAGGGTGTAGAGTGTAGGGAATAGAGTGTAGAGTGTAGGGTGTAGAGTGTAGGGTGTAGAGTGTAGGGTGTAGAGTGTAGGGTGTAGGGTATAGAGTGTAGGGTATAGAGTGTAGGGTATAGAGTGTAGGGTGTAGGGATTAGAGTGTAGGGATTAGAGTGTAGGGATTAGAGTGTAGGGTGTAGAGTGTAGGGTGTAGAGTGTAGGGTATAGTGTGCAGGGTATAGAGTGTAGGGTATAGAGTGTAGAGTGTAGGGATTAGAGTGCAGGGTATAGAGTGTAGGGTATAGAGTAGAGTGTAGAGTGTAGGCTATAGAGTGTAGACTATGGAGTGTAGGGTATAGAGTGTAGGATATAGAGTGTAGGGTATATAGTGTAGGGTATAGAGTGTAAGGTGTAGGGTATAGAGTGTAGGGTATAGAGTGCAGGTTGTAGAGTGTAGGGTATAGAGTGTAGGGTATAGAGAGTAGGGTATAAAGTGTAGAGTGTAGGGTATAGAGTGTAGAGTGTAGGGTATAGAGTGTATGCTATAGCATGTATGGTGTAGAGTGTATGGTATAGAGTGTAGGGTATAGAGTGTAGAGTGTATGGTATAGAGTGTATGGTATAGAGTGTAGGGTATAGAGTGTAGGGTATAGAGTGTAGGGTATAGAGTGTAGGGTATAGAGTGTATGTTATAGAGTGTAGGGTATAGAGTGTAGAGTGTAGGGTATAGAGTTTACAGTGTAGGGTATAGAGTGTAGGGTATAGAGTGTAAGGTATAGAGTGTAGGGTGTAGAGTGTAGGGTATAGAGTGTAGGGTATAGAGTGTATGGTATAGAGTGTATGGTATAGAGTGTAGGGTATAGAGTGTATGGTATAGAGTGTAGGGTATAGAGTGTAGAGTGTAGGGATTAGAGTGTAGGGTGTAGAGTGTATGGTATAGAGTGTAGAGTGTAAGTTATCGAGTGTAGGGTATAGAGTGTAGGGTGTAGAGTGTAGGGTATAGAGTGTTGGGTGTAGAGTGCAGGGTGTAGAGTGCAGGGTATAGAGTGTAGGATATAGAGTGTAGAGTGTAGGGTATAGAGTGTAGGGTGTAGGGTATAGAGTGTAGAGTGTAGGGTATAGAGTGTAGGGTATAGAGTGTAGGGTATAGAGTGTAGGGAATAGAGTGTAGAGTGTAAGGTGTAGAGTGTAGGGTATAGAGTGTAGGGTATATACTGTAGGGTATAGAGTGTAGGCTATAGAGTGTAGGGTATAGAGTGTAAAGTGTAGGGTATAGAGTATAGGGTATAGAGTGTAGGGTTTAGAGTGTTGGGTGTAGAGTGCAGGGTGTAGAGTGCAGGGTATAGAGTGTAGGGTATAGAGTGTAGGGTATAAAGTGTAGAGTGTAGGGTATAGAGTGTATAGTGTAGGGTATAGAGTGTAGGGTATAGAGTGTAGGGTATAGAGTGTAGGGTATAGAGTGTAGGGTATAGGGTATAGAGTGTAGGGTGTAGGGTGTAGAGTGTAGGGTGTTGAGTGTAGGGTATAGAGTGTAGGGTATAGAGTGTAGGGTGTAGGGTATAGAGTGTAGGGGATAGAGTGTAGGGTATAGAGTGTAGAGTGTATGGTATAGAGTGTAGAGTGTAGGGTATAGAGTGTAGGGTATAGACTGTAGGGTATAGAGTGTGGCGTAAAGAGTGTAGGGTATAGAGTGTAGAGTGTAGGGTATAGAGTGTACGGTATGGAGTGTAGGGTATAGAGTGTAGGGTATAGAGTGTAGAGTGTAGGGTATAGAATGTAGGGTATAGAGTGTAGGGTATAGAGTGTAGGGAATAGAGTGTAGAGTGTAAGGTATAGAGTGTAGAGTGTAGGGTATAGACGGTAGGGTGTAGAGTGTAGGGAGTAGAGTGTAGGGTATAGAGTGTAGAGTGTAGGGTATAGAGTGCAGGGTATAGAGTGTAGGGTGTAGAGTGTAGGCTATAGAGTGTAGGGTATAGATTGCAGGTTGTATAGTGCAGGTTGTAGAGTGTAGGGTATAGAGTGTAGGGTATAGAGTGTAGGGTATAGAGTGTAGGGTATAGAGTGTAGGGTATAGAGTGTAGGGTATAGAGTGTAGAGTGTAGGGTATAGAGTGTAGGGTATAGATTGCAGGTTGTAGAGTGCAGGTTGTAGAGTGTAGGGTATAGAGTGTAGGGTATAGAGTGTAGGGTATAGAGTGTAGGGTATAGAGTGTAGGGTATAGAGTGTAGGGTATAAAGTGTAGAGTGTAGGGTATAGAGTGTATAGTGTAGGGTATAGAGTGTAGGGTATAGAGTGTAGGGTATAGAGTGTATAGTGTAGGGTATAGAGTGTATGCTATAGAGTGTATGGTGTAGAGTGTATGGTATAGAGTGTAGGGTGTAGAGTGTAGGGTATAGAGTGTAGGGTATAGAGTGTATGTTATAGAGTGTAGGGTATAGAGTGTAGAGTGTAGGGTATAGAGTTTAGAGTGTAGGGTATAGAGTGTAGGGTATAGAGTGTAGTGTATAGAGTGTAGGGTAAAGAGTGTAGAGTGTAGGGTACAGAGTGCAGGGTGTAGAGTGTAGGGTATAGAGTGTAGAGTGTAGGGTGTAGAGTGTAGGGTGTAGAGTGTAGGGTATTGAGTGTAGAGTGTAGGGTGTAGAGTGTAGGGTGTAGGGTATAGAGTGTAGGGTATAGAGTGTAGGGTATAGAGTGTAGGGTATAGGGTGTAGGGATTAGAGTGTAGGGATTAGAGTGTAGGGATTAGAGTGTAGGGTGTAGAGTGTAGGGTATAGAGTGTAGGGTATAGAGTGTAGGGTATAGAGTGTAGGGTATAGAGTGCAGGTTGTAGAGTGTAGGGTATAGAGTGTAGGGTAAAGAGTGTAGAGTGTAGGGTACAGAGTGCAGGGTGTAGAGTGTAGGGTATAGAGTGTAGGGTGTAGGGTGTAGAGTGTAGGGTATAGAGTGTAGAGTGTAGGGTGTAGAGTGTAGGGTGTAGGGTATAGAGTGTAGGGTATAGAGTGTAGGGTATAGAGTGTAGAGTGTAGGGATTGGAGTGTAGGGTATAGAGTATAGGCTATAGAGTGTAGGGTGTAGAGTGTAGGGTATAGAGTGTAGGGTATAGAGTGTAGGGTATAGAGTGTACGTTATAGAGTGTAGGGTATAGAGTGTAGAGTGTAGGGTATAGAGTTTAGAGTGTAGGGTATAGAGTGTAGGGTATAGAGTGTAAGGTATAGAGTGTAGAGTGTAGGGTATAGAGTGCAGGGTATAGAGTGTAGGGTATAGAGTGTAGGGTGTAGAGTGTAGGGTGTAGGGTATAGAGTGTAGGGTATAGAGTGTAGGGTATAGAGTGTAGAGTGTAGAGTGTAGGGTGTAGATTGTAGGGTATAGAGTGTAGGGTATAGAGTGTAGGGTATAGAGTGTAGGGTGTAGGGATTAGAGTGTAGGGATTAGAGTGTAGGGTGTAGAGTGTAGGGTGTAGTGTGTAGGGTATAGAGTATAGGGTATAGAGTGTAGGGTATAGAGTGTAGGGTATAAAGCGTAGAGTGTAGGGTATAGAGTGTATAGTGTAGGGTATAGAATGTAGGGTATAGAGTGTAGGGTATAGAGTCTAGGGTATAGGGTATAGAGTGTAGGGTGTAGAGTGTAGGGTGTAGGGTGTAGAGTGTATGGTATAAAGTGTAGGGTATAGAGTGTAGGGATTAGAGTGTAGGGTATAGAGTGTAGGGTATAGAGTGTAGGGTATAGAGTGTAGGGTGTAGAGTGTAGAGTGTAGGGTATAGAGTGTAGAGTGTTTGGTATAGAGTGTAGGGTATAGAGTAGAGTGTAGAGTGTAGGGTATAGAGTGTAGAGTGTAGCGGATAGAATGTAGGGTATAGAGTGTAAGGTGTAGAGTGTAGGGTATAGAGTGTATGGTATAGAGTGTGGGGTATAAAGTGTAGAGTTTAGGGTATGGAGTGTAGGGTATAGAGTGTATGGTATAGAGTGTAGGGTATAAAGTGTAGAGTGTAGGGTATAGAGTGTAGGGTATAGAGTGTAGAGTGTAGGGTAAAGAGTGTAGGGTATAGAGTGTAGGGTATAGAGTGCAGAGTGTAGGGTATAGAGTGTAGAGTATAGAGTGCAGGTTGTAGAGTGTAGGGTATAGAGTGTATGGTATGGAGTGTAGGGTATAAAGTGTAGAGTGTAGTGTATAGAGTGTAGGGTATAGAGTGTAGGGTATAGAGTGTAGGGTAAAAAGTGTAGAGTGTAGGGTACAGAGTGCAGGGTGTAGAGTGTAGGGTATAGAGTGTAGGGTGTAGAGTGTAGGGTATAGAGTGTAGGGTGTGAGGTATAGAGTGTAGGGTATAGAGTGTAGGGTATAGAGTGTAGAGTGTAGAGTGTAGGGTGTAGAGTGTAGGGTATAGAGTGTAGGGTATAGAGTGTAGGGTATAGAGTGTAGGGTGTAGGGATAAGAGTGTAGGGATTAGAGTGTAGGGTGTAGAGTGTAGGGTATAGAGTGTAGGGCATAGAGTGTAGGGTATAAAGCGTAGAGTGTAGAGTATAGAGTGTATAGTGTAGGGTATAGAGTGTAGGGTATAGAGTGTAGGGTATAGAGTGTAGGGTATAGGGTATAGAGTGTAGGGTGTAGAGTGTAGGGTGTAGGGTGTAGAGTGTATGGTATAGAGTGTAGGGTATAGAGTGTAGGGATTAGAGTGTAGGGTATAGAGTGTAGGGTATAGAGTGTAGGGTATAGAGTGTAGGGTGTAGAGTGTAGAGTGTAGGGTATAGAGTGTAGAGTGTAGGGTATAGAGTGTAGTGTATAGAGTAGAGTGTAGAGTGTAGGGTATAGAGTGTAGAGTGTAGGGGATAGAATGTATGGTATAGAGTGTAAGGTGTAGAGTGTAGGGTATAGAGTGTATGGTATAGAGTGTGGGGTATAAAGTGTAGAGTGTAGGGTATGGAGTGTAGGGTATAGAGTGTATGGTATAGAGTGTAGGGTATAAAGTGTAGAGTGTAGGGTATAGAGTGTAGAGTGTAGGGTAAAGAGTGTAGGGCATAGAGTGTAGGGTATAGAGTGTAGAGTAGGGCATAGAGTGTAGGGTATAGAGTGCAGGTTGTAGAGTGTAGGGTATAGAGTGTAGAGTGTAGGGGATAGAATGTATGGTATAGAGTGTAAGGTGTAGAGTGTAGGGTATAGAGTGTATGGTATAGAGTGTGGGGTATAAAGTGTAGAGTGTAGGGTATGGAGTGTAGGGTATAGAGTGTATGGTATAGAGTGTAGGGTATAAAGTGTAGAGTGTAGGGTATAGAGTGTAGAGTGTAGGGTAAAGAGTGTAGGGCATAGAGTGTAGGGTATAGAGTGTAGAGTAGGGTATAGAGTGTAGGGTATAGAGTGCAGGTTGTAGAGTGTAGGGTATAGAGTGTATGGTATAGAGTGTAGCGTATAAAGTGTAGAGTGTAGTGTATAGAGTGTAGGGTATAGAGTGTAGGGTATAGAGTGTAGGGTATAGAGTGTAGAGTGTATGGTAAAGAGTGTAGGGCATAGAGTGTAGGGTATAGAGTGTAGAGTAGGGTATAGAGTGTAGGGTATAGAGTGCAGGTTGTAGAGTGTAGGGTATAGAGTGTATGGTATAGAGTGTAGGGTATAAAGTGTAGAGTGTAGTGTATAGAGTGTAGGGTATAGAGTGTAGGGTATAGAGTGTAGGGTATAGAGTGTAGGCTATAGAGTGTAGAGTGTAGGGTGTAGAGTGTAGGGTATAGAGTGTAGGGTATAGAGTGTAGGGTATAGAGTGTGGAGTAGAGAGTGTAGGGTATAGAGTGTAGGGTATAGAATGTAGAGTGTAGAGTGTAGGGTGTAGAGTGCAAAGTGTAGGGTATAGAGTGTAAGGTATAGAGTGTAGTGTATAGAGTGTATGTTATAGAGTGTAGGGTATAGAGTGTAGAGTTTAGGGTATAGAGTGTAGTGTATAGAGTGTATGGTATAGAGTGTATGGTATAGAGTGTAGAGTGTAGGGTATAGAGTGTAGGGTATAGAGTGTAGGGTATAGAGTGTAGGGTATAGAGTGTAGAGTGTATGGTATAGAGTGTAGGGTATAGAGTGTAGGGTATAGAGTGTAGGGTATAGAGTGTAAGGTATAGAGTGTAGGTTATAGAGTGTAGGGTATAGAGTGTAGGGTATAGAGTGTAGCTTATAGAGCGTAGGGTGTAGGGTATAGAGTGTAGGGTATAGAGTGTAGGGTACAGAGTGTAGAGTGTAGGGTATAGAGTGTATGGTATAGAGCTTAGGGTGTAGAGTGTAGGGTATAGAATGTAGAGTTTAGGGTATAGAGTGTGGGGCATAGAGTGTATGGTATACAGTGTAGAGTGTAGGGTATAGAGTGTAGGGTATAGAGTGTAGGGTATAGAGTGTAGAGTGTAGGGTATAGAGTGTAGGGTATAGAGTGCAGGTTGTAGAGTGTAGGGTATAGAGTGTAGGGTATAGAGTGTAGGGTATAAAGTGTAGAGAGTAGGGTATAGAGTGTATAGTGTAGGGTATAGAGTGTAGGGTATAGAGTGTATAGTGTAGGGTATAGAGTGTATGCTATAGAGTGTATGGTGTAGAGTGTATGGCATAGAGTGTAGGGTGTAGAGTGTATGGTATAGAGTGTAGGGTATAGAGTGTAGGGTATAGAGTGTAGGGTATAGAGTGTATGTTATAGAGTGTAGGGTATAGAGTGTAGAGTGTAGGGTATAGAGTTTAGAGTGTAGGGTATGGAGTGTAGGGTATAGAGTGTAAGGTATATAGTGTAGCGTGTAGGGTATAGAGTGTAGGGTATAGAGTGTAGGGTATAGAGTGTAGGGTAAAGAGTGTAGAGTGTAGGGTACAGAGTGCAGGGTGTAGAGTGTAGGGTATAGAGTGTAGAGTGTAGGGTGTAGAGTGTAGGGTGTAGAGTGTAGGGTGTAGAGTGTAGGGTGTAGGGTATAGAGTGTAGGGTATAGAGTGTAGGGTATAGAGTGTAGGGTGTAGAGTGTAGGGTGTAGAGTGTAGGGTATAGAGTGTAGGGTATAGAGTGTAGGTTATAGAGTGTAGGGTGTAGGGATTAGAGTGTAGGGATTAGAGTGTAGGGTGTAGAGTGTATGGTGTAGAGTGTAGGGTATAGAGTGTAGGGTATAGAGTGTAGGGTATAGAGTGTAGAGTGTAGGGATTAGAGTGTAGGGATTAGAGTGTAGGGTATAGAGTGTAGGGTATAGAGTGTAGGGTATAGAGTGTAGGGTATAGAGTGTAGGGTATAGAGTGTAGGGAATAGAGTGTAGAGTGTAGGGTGTAGAATGTAAAGTGTAGGGTATAGAGTGTAAGGTATAGAGTGTAGTGTATAGAGTGTATGTTATAGAGTGTAGGGTATAGAGTGTAGAGTGTAGGGTATAGAGTGTAGGGTATAGAGTGTAGGGTATAGAGTGTAGGGTATAGAGTGTAGGGTGTAGGGTATAGAGTGTAGGGTATAGAATGCACGTTGTAGAGTGTAGGGTATAGAGTGTAGGGTATAGAGAATAGGGTATAAAGTGTAGAGTGTAGGGTATAGAGTGTAGGGTATAGAGTGTAGGGTATAGAGTGTAGATTGTAGGGTATAGAGTGTATGCTATAGAGTTTATGGTGTAGAGTGTATGGTATAGAGTGTAGGGTATAGAGTGTAGAGTGTAGGGTATAGAGTGTAGGGTATAGAGTGTAGGGTATAGAGTGTAGGGTATAAAGTGCATGTTATAGAGTGTAGGATATAGAGTGTAGAGTGTAGAGTGTAGGGTATAGAGTTTAGAGTGTAGGGTATAGAGTGTAGGGTATAGAGTGTAGGGTATAGAGTGTAGGGTGTAGAGTGTAGGGTATAGAGTGTAGGGTATAGAGTGTAGGGTATAGAGTGTATGGTATAGAGTGTAGTGTATAGAGTGTAGGGTACAGAGTGTAGGGTATAGAGTGTATGGTATAGAGTGTATAGTATAGAGTGTAGGGTATAGAGTGTATGGTATAGAGTGTAGGGTATAGAGTGTAGAGTGTAGGGTATAGAGTGTAGGGTATAGAGTGTAGGGTATAGAGTGTAGGCTATAGAGTGTAGGGTATAGAGTGTAGAGTGTAGGGTATAGAGTGTAGGATGTAGAGTGTAGGGTATAGAGTGTTGGGTGTAGAGTGCAGGGTGTAGAGTGCAGGGTGTAGAGTGCAGGGTATAGAGTGTAGGGTATAGAGTGTAGGGTATAAAGTGTAGAGTGTAGGGTATAGAGTGTAGGGTATAGAGTGTAGGGTGTAGAGTGTAGGGTGTAGAGTGTATGGTATAGAGTGTAGGGTATAGAGTGTAGGGTATAGAGTGTAGAGTGTAGGGTATAGAGTGTAGGGTATAGAGCTTAGGGTGTAGAGTGTAGGATATAGAGTGTAGAGTTTAGGGCATAGAGTGTGGGGCATACAGTGTATGGTATACAGTGTAGAGTGTAGAGTGTAGGGTATAGAGTGTATAGTGTAGGGTATAGAGTGTAGGGTATAGAGTGTAGGGTGTAGAGTGTAGGGTGTAGAGTGTAGGGTGTAGAGTGTAGGGTGTAGAGTGTATGGTATAGAGTGTAGGGTATAGAGTGTAGAGTGTAGGGTATAGAGTGTAGGGTATAGAGTGTAGGGTATAGAGTGTAGGGTATAGAGTGTAGGGTGTAGAGTGCAGGGTATAGAGTGTAGAGTTTAGGGTAGAGAGTGTGGGGCATAGAGTGTATGGTATACAGTGTAGAGTGTAGGGTATAGAGTGTATAGTGTAGGGTATAGAGTGTATGGTATAGAGTGTAGGGTATAAAGTGTAGAGTGTAGGGTATAGACTGTATGGTATAGAGTGTAGGGTATAAAGTGTAGAGTGTAGGGTATAGAGAATAGGGTATAGAGTGTAGGGTATAGAGTGTAGGGTATAGAGTGTAGGGTAAAGAGTGTAGAGTGTAGGGTACAGAGTGCAGGGTGTAGAGTGTAGGGTATAGAGTGTAGAGTGTAGAGTGTAGGGTGTAGAGTGTAGGGTATAGAGTGTAGGGTATAAAGTGAAGGGTGTAGGGTATAGAGTGTAGGGTATAGAGTGCAGGTTGTAGAGTGTAGGGTATAGAGTGTATGGTATAGGGTGTAGGGTATAGAGTGTAGGGTATAGAGTGTAGGGTATAGAGTGTAGGGTATAGAGTGTAGGGTATAGAGTGTAGGGTATAGAGTGTAGGCTATAGAGTGTAGAGTATATAGTGTAGAGTGTAGGGTATAGAGTGTAGGGTATAGAGTGTAGGGTATAGAGTGTGGAGTATAGAGTGTAGGGTATAGAATGTAGAGTGTAGAGTGTAGGGTGTAGAGTGCAAAGTGTAGGGTATAGAGTGTAAGATATAGAGTGTAGTGTATAGAGTGTATGTTATAGAGTGTAGGGTATAGAGTGTAGAGTTTAGGGTATAAAGTGTAGTGTATAGATTGTATGGTATAGAGTGTATGGTATAGAGTGTAGAGTGTAGGGTATAGAGTGTAGGGTATAGAGTGTAGGGTATAGAGTGTAGGGTGTAGAGTGTAGGGTATAGAGTGTAGGGTATAGAGTGTAGGGTATGGAGTGTAGGTTATAGAGTGTAGCGTATAGAGCGTAGGGTGTAGGGTATAGAGTGTAGGGTAGAGTGTAGGGTATAGAGTGTAGGGTATAGAGTGTAGGGTATAGAGTGTAGGGTAAAGAGTGTACAGTGTAGGGTACAGAGTGCAGGGTGTAGAGTGTAGGGTATAGAGTGTAGGGTGTAGAGTGTAGGGTGTAGAGTGTAGGGTATAGAGTGTAGAGTGTAGGGTGTAGGGTGTAGGGTATAGAGTGTAGGGTATAGAGTGTAGGGTATAGAGTGTAGGGTATAGAGTGTAGGGTGTAGGGATTAGAGTGTAGGGATTAGAGTGTAGGGATTAGAGTGTAGGGTGTAGAGTGTAGGGTGTAGAGTGTAGGGTATAGAGTGTAGGGTATAGAGTGTAGGGTATAGAGTGTAGGGTATAGATTGTAGGGTGTAGAGTGTAGGGTGTAGAGTGTATGGTATAGAGTGTAGGGTATAGAGTGTAGGGTATAGAGTGTAGAGTGTAGGGTATAGAGTGTAGGGTATAGAGCTTAGGGTGTAGAGTGTAGGATATAGAGTGTAGAGTTTAGGGTATAGAGTGTGGGGCATAGAGTGTATGGTATACAGTGTAGAGTGTAGAGTGTAGGGTATAGAGTGTATAGTGTAGGGTATAGAGTGTAGGGTATAGAGTGTAGGGTGTAGAGTGTAGGGTGTAGAGTGTAGGGTGTAGAGTGTAGGGTGTAGAGTGTAGGGTGTAGAGTGTATGGTATAGAGTGTAGGGTATAGAGTGTAGAGTGTAGGGTATAGAGTGTAGGGTATAGAGTGTAGGGTATAGAGTGTAGGGTATAGAGTGTAGGGTGTAGAGTGCAGGGTATAGAGTGTAGAGTTTAGGGTAGAGAGTGTGGGGCATAGAGTGTATGGTATACAGTGTAGAGTGTAGGGTATAGAGTGTATAGTGTAGGGTATAGAGTGTATGGTATAGAGTGTAGGGCATAAAGTGTAGAGTGTAGGGTATAGAGTGTATGGTATAGAGTGTAGGGTATAAAGTGTAGAGTGTAGGGTATAGAGTATAGGGTATAGAGTGTAGGGTATAGAGTGTAGGGTATAGAGTGTAGGGTAAAGAGTGTAGAGTGTAGGGTACAGAGTGCAGGGTGTAGAGTGTAGGGTATAGAGTGTAGAGTGTAGGGTATAGAGTGCAGGTTGTAGAGTGTAGGGTATAGAGTGTATGGTATAGGGTGTAGGGTATAGAGTGTAGGGTATAGAGTGTAGGGTATAGAGTGTAGGGTATAGAGTGTAGGCTATAGAGTGTAGAGTATATAGTGTAGAGTGTAGGGTATAGAGTGTAGGGTATAGAGTGTAGGGTATAGAGTGTGGAGTATAGAGTGTAGGGTATAGAATGTAGAGTGTAGAGTGTAGGGTGTAGAGTGCAAAGTGTAGGGTATAGAGTGTAAGATATAGAGTGTAGTGTATAGAGTGTATGTTATAGAGTGTAGGGTATAGAGTGTAGAGTTTAGGGTATAGAGTGTAGTGTATATATTGTATGGTATAGAGTGTATGGTATAGAGTGTAGAGTGTAGGGTATAGAGTGTAGGGTATAGAGTGTAGGGTATAGAGTGTAGGGTATAGAGTGTAGGTTATAGAGTGTAGCGTATAGAGCGTAGGGTGTAGGGTATAGAGTGTAGGGTAGAGTGTAGGGTATAGAGTGTAGGGTATAGAGTGTAGGGTATAGAGTGTAGGCTATAGAGTGTAGAGTATATAGTGTAGAGTGTAGGGTATAGAGTGTAGGGTATAGAGTGTAGGGTATAGAGTGTGGAGTATAGAGTGTAGGGTATAGAATGTAGAGTGTAGAGTGTAGGGTGTAGAGTGCAAAGTGTAGGGTATAGAGTGTAAGATATAGAGTGTAGTGTATAGAGTGTATGTGATAGAGTGTAGGGTATAGAGTGTAGAGTTTAGGGTATAGAGTGTAGTGTATAGATTGTATGGTATAGAGTGTATGGTATAGAGTGTAGAGTGTAGGGTATAGAGTGTAGGGTATAGAGTGTAGGGTATAGAGTGTAGGGTATAGAGTGTAGGTTATAGAGTGTAGCGTATAGAGCGTAGGGTGTAGGGTATAGAGTGTAGGGTAGAGTGTAGGGTATAGAGTGTAGGGTATAGAGTGTAGGGTAAAGAGTGTAGAGTGTAGGGTACAGAGTGCAGGGTGTAGAGTGTAGGGTATAGAGTGTAGGGTGTAGAGTGTAGGGTGTAGAGTGTAGGGTATAGAGTGTAGGGTGTAGGGTATAGAGTGTAGGGTATAGAGTGTAGGGTATAGAGTGTAGGGTGTAGGGATTAGAGTGTAGGGATTAGAGTGTAGGGATTAGAGTGTAGGGTGTAGAGTGTAGGGTGTAGAGTGTAGGGTATAGAGTGTAGGGTATAGAGTGTAGGGTATAGAGTGTAGAGTGTAGGGATTAGAGTGTAGGGTATAGAGTGTAGGGTATAGAGTGTAGACTGTAGGGATTAGAGTGTAGGGATTAGAGTGTAGGGTATAGAGTGTAGGGTATAGAGTAAAGTGTAGAGTGTAGGCTATAGAGTGTAGGGTATAGAGTGTAGAGTGTAGGGTTTAGAGTGTAGGGTATAGAGTGTAGGGTATAGAGTGTAGGGTATAGAGTGTAGGGTATAGAGTGTAGAGTGTAGGGTATAGAGTGTAGGGTATAGAGTGCAGGTTGTAGAGTGTAGGGTATAGAGTGTAGGGTATAGAGAGTAGGGTATAAAGTGTAGAGTGTAGGGTATAGAGTGTATAGTGTAGGGTATAGAGTGTAGGGTATAGAGTGTAGAGTGTAGAGTATAGAGTGTATGCTATAGAGTGTAGGGAATAGAGTGTAGAGTGTAAGGTATAGAGTGTAGAGTGTAGGGTATAGACTGTAGGGTGTAGAGTGTAGGTTATAGAGTGTAGGGTATAGAGTGTAGAGTATAGAGTGTAGGGTATAGAGTGTAGGGTATAGAGTGTAGAGTGTAGGGTATAGAGTGCAGGTTGTAGAGTGTAGGGTATAGAGTGTAGGGTATAGAGAGTAGGGTATAAAGTGTAGAGTGTAGGGTATAGAGTGTATAGTGTAGGGTATAGAGTGTAGGGTATAGAGTGTAGGGTATAGAGTGTAGAGCGTAGGGTATAGAGTGTATGCTATAGAGTGTATGGTGTAGAGTGTATGGTATAGAGTGTAGGGTTTAGAGTGTAGAGTGTATGGTATAGAGTGTAGGGTATAGAGTGTAGGGTATAGAGTGTATGTTATAGAGTGTAGGGTATAGAGTGTAGAGTGTAGGGTATAGAGTTTAGAGTGTAGAGTATAGAGTGTAGGGTATAGAGTGTAAGGTATAGAGTGTAGGGTGTAGAGTGTAGGGTATAGAGTGTAGGGTATAAAGTGTATGGTATAGAGTGTATGGTATAGAGTGTAGGGTATAGAGTATATGGTATAGAGTGTAGGGTATAGAGTGTAGAGTGTAGGGATTAGAGTGTAGGGTATAGAGTGTAGGCTATAGAGTGTAGGGTATAGAGTGTAGGGTGTAGAGTGTAGGTTATAGAGTGTTGGGTGTAGAGTGCAGGGTGTAGAGTGCAGGGTATAGAGTGTAAGATATAGAGTGTAGAGTGTAGGGTATAGAGTGTAGGGTGTAGGGTATAGAGTGTAGGGTATAAAATGTAGGGTATAGAGTGTAGGCTATAGAGTGTAGGGTATAGAGTGTAGAGTGTAGGGTATAGAGTGTAGGGTATAGAGTGTAGAGTGTAGGGTTTAGAGTGTTGGGTGTAGAGTGCAGGGTGTAGAGTGCAGGGTATAGAGTGTAGGGTATAGAGTGTAGGGTATAGAGTGTATGGTATAGAGTGTAGGGTATAGAGTGTAGAGTGTAGGGATAGAGTGTAGGGTATAGAGTGTAGGCTATAGAGTGTAGGGTATAGAGTGTAGGGTGTAGAGTGTAGGGTATAGAGTGTTGGGTGTAGAGTGTAGGGTATAGAGTGTAGGGTATAGAGTGTAGGGAATAGAGTGTAGAGTGTAAGGTGTAGAGTGTAGGGTATAGAGTGTAGGGTATAAACTGTAGGGTATAGAGTGTAGGCTATAGAGTGTAGGGTATAGAGTGTAGAGTGTAGGGTATAGAGCGTAGGGTATAGAGTGTAGAGTGTAGGGTTTAGAGTGTTGGGTGTAGAGTGCAGGGTGTAGAGTGCAGGGTATAGAGTGTAGGGTATAGAGTGTAGGGTATAAAGTGTAGAGTGTAGGGTATAGAGTGTATAGTGTAGGGTATAGAGTGTAGGGTATAGAGTGTAGGGTATAGAGTGTAGGGTATAAAGTGTAGGGTATAGGGTATAGAGTGTAGGGTGTAAAGTGTAGGTGTAGAGTGTAGAGTGTAGGGTATAGAGTGTAGGGTATAGAGTGTAGGGTGTAGGGTATAGAGTGTAGGGTATAGAGTGTAGGGTATAGAGTGTAGAGTGTAGAGTGTATGGTATAGAGTGTAGGGTATAGAGTGTAGGGTATAGACTGTAGGGTATAGAGTGTGGCGCATAGAGTGTAGGGTATAGAGTGTAGAGTGTAGGGTATAGAGTGTAGGGTATAGAGTGTAGGGTATAGAGTGTAGAGTGTAGGGTATAGAATGTAGGGTATAGAGTGTAGGGTATAGAGTGTAGGGAATAGAGTGTAGAGTGTAAGGTATAGAGTGTAGAGTGTAGGGTATAGACTGTAGGGTGTAGGGAGTAGAGTGTAGGGTATAGAGTGTAGAGTGTAGGGTATAGAGTGTAGGGTGTAGAGTGTAGGCTATAGAGTGTAGGGTATAGAGTGTAGAGTGTAGGGTATAGAGTGTAGGGTACAGAGTGTAGGGTATAGAGTGTAGGGTATAGAATGTAGAGTGTAGAGTGTAGGCTATAGAGTGTAGGGTATAGAGTGTAGAGTGTAGGGTATAGAGTGTAGGGTGTAGAGTGTAGGGTATAGAGTGTAGGGTATAGACTGTAGGGTATAGAGTGTGGCGTATAGAGTGTAGGGTATAGAGTGTAGAGTGTAGGGTATAGAGTGTAGGGTATAGAGTGTAGGGTATAGAGTGTAGAGTGTAGGGTATAGAATGTAGGGTATAGAGTGTAGGGTATAGAGTGTAGGAATAGAGTGTAGAGTGTAAGGTATAGAGTGTAGAGTGTAGAGTATAGACTGTAGGGTGTAGGGAGTAGAGTGTAGGGTATAGAGTGTAGAGTGTAGGGTATAGAGTGCAGGGTATAGAGTGTAGGGTGTAGAGTGTAGGCTATAGAGTGTAGGGTATAGAGTGTAGAGTGTAAGGTATAGAGTGTAGGGTATAGAGTGTAGGGTATAGAGTGTAGGGTATACGAGTGTAGAGTGTAGAGTGTAGACTATAGAGTGTAGGGTATAGAGTGTAGAGTGTAGGGTATAGAGTGTAGGGTGTAGAGTGTAGGGTATAGAGTGTAGAGTGTAGAGTGTATGTATAGAGTGTAGACTGTAGGGTATAGAGTGTGGCGTATAGAGTGTAGGGTATAGAGTGTAGAGTGTAGGGTATAGAGTGTACGGTATAGAGTGTAGGGTATAGAGTGTAGGGTATAGAGTGTAGAGTGTAAGGTGTAGAGTGTAGGATATAGAGTGTAGGGTATATACTGTAGGGTATAGAGTGTAGGCTATAGAGTGTAGGGTGTAGGGTATAGAGTGTAGGGTATAGAGTGTAGGGTATAGAGTGTAGGGTGTAGGGATTAGAGTGTAGGGATTAGAGTTTAGGGTTTAGAGAGTAGGGTGTAGAGTGTAGGGTGTAGAGTGTAGGGTATAGAGTGTAGGGTATAGAGTGTAGAGTGTAGGATTAGAGTGTAAGGTATAGAGTGTAGAGTGTAGGGTATATAGTGTAGGGATTAGAGAGTTGGGTGTAGAGTGTAGGGTATAGAGTGTAGGGTATAGAGTGTAGGGTATAGAGTGTAGAGTGTAGGGTATAGAATGTAGGGTATAGAGTGTAGGGTATAGAGTGTAGAGAATAGAGTGTAGAGTGTAAGGTATAGAGTGTAGAGTGTAGGGTATAGACTGTAGGGTGTAGGGAGTAGAGTGTAGGGTATAGAGTGTAGAGTGTAGGGTATAGAGTGTAGGGTGTAGAGTGTAGGCTATAGAGTGTAGGGTATAGAGTGTAGAGTGTAGGGTATAGAGTGTAGGGTATGGAGTGTAGGGTATAGAGTGTAGGGTATAGAATGTAGAGTGTAGAGTGTAGGCTATAGAGTGTAGGGTATAGAGTGTAGAGTGTAGGGTATAGAGTGTAGGGTGTAGAGTGTAGGGTATAGAGTGTAGGGTATAGACCTGTAGGGTATAGAGTGTGGCGTATAGAGTGTAGGGTATAGAGTGTAGAGTGTAGGGTATAGAGTGTAGGGTATAGAGTGTAGGGTATAGAGTGTAGAGTGTAGGGTATAGAATGTAGGGTATAGAGTGAAGGGTATAGAGTGTAGGGAATAGAGTGTAGAGTGTAAGGTATAGAGTGTAGAGTGTAGAGTATAGACTGTAGGGTGTAGGGAGTAGAGTGTAGGGTATAGAGTGTAGAGTGTAGGGTATAGAGTGCAGGGTATAGAGTGCAGGGTATAGAGTGTAGGGTGTAGAGTGTAGGCTATAGAGTGTAGGGTATAGAGTGTAGAGTGTAGGGTATAGAGTGTAGGGTATAGAGTGTAGGGTATAGAGTGTAGGGTATAGAGTGTAGAGTGTAGAGTGTAGACTATAGAGTGTAGGGTATAGAGTGTAGAGTGTAGGGTATAGAGTGTAGGGTGTAGAGTGTAGGGTATAGAGTGTAGAGTGTATGGTATAGAGTGTAGACTGTAGGGTATAGAGTGTGGCGTATAGAGTGTAGGGTATAGAGTGTAGAGTGTAGGGTATAGAGTGTACGGTATAGAGTGTAGGGTATAGAGTGTAGGGTATAGAGTGTAGAGTGTAAGGTGTAGAGTGTAGGGTATAGAGTGTAGGGTATATACTGTAGGGTATAGAGTGTAGGCTATAGAGTGTAGGGTGTAGGGTATAGAGTGTAGGGTATAGAGTGTAGGGTATAGAGTGTAGGGTGTAGGGATTAGAGTGTAGGGATTAGAGTGTAGGGTTTAGAGAGTAGGGTGTAGAGTGTAGGATGTAGAGTGTAGGGTATAGAGTGTAGGGTATAGAGTGTAGAGTGTAGGGATTAGAGTGTAAGGTATAGAGTGTAGAGTGTAGGGTATATAGTGTAGGGATTAGAGAGTTGGGTGTAGAGTGTAGGGTATAGAGTGTATGTTATAGAGTGTAGGGTATAGAGTGTATGTTATAGAGTGTAGGGTATAGAGTGTAGAGTGTAGGGTATAGAGTTTAGAGTGTAGGGTATAGAGTGTAGGGTATAGAGTGTAGGGTAAAGAGTGTAGAGTGTAGGGTATAGAATGTAGGGTATAGAGTGTAGGGTGTAGAGTGTAGGGTATAGAGTGCAGGTTGTAGAGTGTAGGGTATAGAGTGTATAGTGTAGGGTATAGAGTGTAGGGTATAGAGTGTAGGGTATAGAGTGTAGGGTATAGAGTGTATCGTGTAGGGTATAGAGTGTATGCTATAGAGTGTATGGTGTAGAGTGTATGGTGTAGAGTGTATGGTGTAGAGTGTATGGTGTAGAGTGTATGGTATAGAGTGTAGGGTATAGAGTGTAATGTTATAGAGTGTAGGGTATAGAGCGTAGGGTATAGAGTTTAGAGTGTAGGGTATAGAGTGTAGTATATAGAGTGTAGGGTATAGAGTGTAGGGTATAGATTGCAGGTTGTAGAGTGCAGGTTGTAGAGTGTAGGGTATAGAGTGTAGGTATAGAGTGTAGGGAATAGAGTGTAGGGTATAAAGTGTAGATTGTAGGGTATAGAGTGTATAGTGTAGGGTATAGAGTGTAGGGCATAGAATGTATAGTGTAGGGTATATAGTGTATGCTATAGAGTGTATGGTGTAGAGTGTATGGTATAGAGTGTAGGGTGTAGAGTGTATGGTATAGAGTGTAGGGTGTAG
>NW_027193836.1:0-77604 GCF_032444005.1 Ranitomeya imitator
TATACCCTACACTCTATACCCTACACTCTACACTCTATACCCTACACTCTATACCCTACACTCTACACCCTACACTCTATACCCTACACTCTATACCATACACTCTATGCCCTAAACTCTATACCTTACACTCTATACACTACACTCTATACCCTACACTCTACACTCTATACCCTACACTCTATACCCTACACACTATACCATACACTCTATACCCTACACTCTATACCCTACACTCTATACCCTACACTCTACACTCTATACCCTACACTCTATTCCCTACACTCTATACCCTACAATCTACACTCTATACCCTACACTCTATACCCTACAATCTACACACTATACCCTACACTCTATACCCTACACTCTATACCCTACAATCTACACTCTATACCCTAAACTCTATACCCTACTCTCTATACCCCTACACTCTATACCCCTACACTCTGTACCCTACAATCTACACTCTATACCCTACACTCTATACCCTACACTCTACACTCTATATTCTACACTCTATACCCTACACTCTACACCCTACACTCTATACCCTACACTCTACATTCTATACCCTACACTCTATACCCTTCACTCTATACCCTACACTCTACACTCTGTACCCTAGACTCTATACCCTACACTCTATACCCTACACTCTACACTCCATACCCTACACTCTATAACCCTACACTCTACACCCTACACTCTATACCCTACACTCTATACCATACACTCTATACCCTACACTCTATACCTTATACTCTATACCCTACACTCTATACCCTACACTCTGCACTCTATACCCTACACTCTATACCCTACACACTATACCATACACTCTATACCCTACACTCTACACTCTACTCTATACCCCACACTATATTACCTACACTCTATACCCTACACTCTATACCCTACACTCTATACCCTACACTCTATACCCTACACTCTTTACCCTACACTCTATACCCTACAATCTACACTCTATACCCTACACTCTATACCATACACTCTACTACAATCTATACCCTACACTCTATACCCTACACTCTATACCCTACAATCTACATTCTAAACCCTAAACTCTATTCCCTACACTCTATACCCTACAATCTATACCCTACACTCTATACCCTACACGCTATACCCTACACTCTATACCCTACACTCTACACTCTATACCCTACACTCTATACCCTTCACTCTACACTCTATACCCTACACTCTATACCCTACACTCTATTCCCTACACTCTATACCCTACAATCTATACCATACACTCTATACCCTACACTCTATACCTTACACTCTATACCCTACACTCTACACCCTACACTCTACACTCTATACTCTAAACTCTATACCCTACAATCTACACTTTATACCCTACACTCTATACCCTACACTCTATACCCTACACTCTATACCCTACACTCTATACCCTATACCCTACACTCTGTACCCTACACACTATACCTTACACTCTATACCCTACACTCTATACATTACACTCTATAACCCTACACTCTACACCCTACAATCTATACCCTACACTCTATACCCTACACTTTATACCCTACACTCTATACCCTACACTATATACCCTACACTCTATTCCTACACTCTACACTCTATACCCTACACTCTATACCCTACACTCTATACCATACACTCTATACCCTACACTCTACACTCCATACCCTACACTCTATACCCTACACTCTACACTATATACCCTACACTCTATTCCTCACAATCTATACCCTACACTCTATACCATACCCTCTATACCATACATTCTATACCCTACACTCTACACCCTACACTCTACACCCTACACTCTATACCCTACACTCTATACCCTACACTCTACACTCTATACCCTACACTCTATAACGCTACACTCTACATTCTATAACCCTACACTCTATACCCTACACTCTACACTCTATACCCTACACTCTATACCCTACACTCTACACCCTACACTCTATACCATACACTCTATACCCTACACTCTATACCCTACACTCTACACCCTACACTCTATACCCTACACTCTATACCTTACACTCTATACACTACACTCTATACCCTACACTCTATACCATACACTCTATACCATACACTCTAAACCCTACACTCTATAACCTACACTCTATACCATACACTCTATACCCTACACTCTACACTCTACAATCTATACCCTACACTCTACATTCTATACCCTACACTCTATACCCTACACTCTATACTCTACACACTATACCCTACACTCTATACCCTACACTCCATACACTACACTCCATACCCTACACTCTATACCCTACACTCTACACTCTGTACCCTACACTCTATACCCTACACACTATACCATACACTCTATACCCTACACTCTATACCATACACTCTATACCCTACACTCTTCACTCTATACCCTACACTCTATGCCCTACACTCTATACCCTACATTCTACACTCTATACCCTACACTCTATACCCTACACTCTACACCCTATACCCTACACTCTATTCCCTACACTCTATACCCTACAATCTACATTCTATACCCTAAACTCTATACCCTACACTCTATACCCTACAGTCTATACCCTAAACTCTATACCCTACACTCTATACCCTGACACTCTATACCCTACACTCTACACTCTATACCCTACACTCTATACCCTACACTCTACACTCTATACCCTACACTCTATACTCTACACTCTGCACTCTATACCCTACACTCTATACCCTACACTCTAGACCCTACACTCTATATTCTACAATCTATACCATACACTCTATACCCTACACTCTATACCCTACACTCTACACTCTATACCCTACACTCTATTCCCTTCACTCTATACCCTACACTCTATACCCTACACTCTATACCCTACACTCTATACCCTACACTCCACACTCTATACCCTACACTCCACACTCTATACCCTACACTCTATACCCTACACTCTACACCCTACACTCTATACCCTACACTCTATACCCTACACTCTATACCCTACACTCTATACCCTACACTCTACACTCTATACCCTACACTCTATACCCTACACTCTATACCCTACACTCTATACCTTACACTCTAAACCCTACACTCCATACCCTACACTCCATACCCTACACTCTATACCCTACACTCTACACTCTATACCCTGCACTCTATACCCTACACACTATACCATACACTCTATACCCTACACTCTATACCTTACACTCTATACCCTACACTCTATACCCTACACTCTATACCCTACACTCTATACCCTACACTCTACACTCTATACCCTACACTCTATACCCTACACTCTATACCTTACACTCTAAACCCTACACTCCTTACCCTACACTCCATACCCTACACTCTATACCCTACACTCTACACTCTATAGCCTACACTATATACCCTACACTCTATACCATACACTCTATACCATACACTCTATAGCCTACACTCTACACTCTAAACCCCACACTCTACACTCTACACTCTATATCCTACACTCTATTCCATACACTCTATTCCATACACTCTATACCCTACACTCTATATCGTACACTCTATACCCTACACTCTACACTCTACAATCTATACCCTACACTCTACACTCTATACCCTACACTCTATACCCTAAACTCTATAGTTTACACTCTATACCCTACACTCTATACTCTACACTCTAAACCCTGCACTCTATACCCTACACTCCATTCACTACACTCCATACCCTACACTCTATACCCTACACTCTACACTCTATACCCTACATTCTATACCCTACACACTATACCATACACTCTATACCTACACTCTATACCTTACACTCTATACCCTACACTCTACACTCTACACTCTATACCCCACACTCTATACCCTACACTCTATACCCTACACTCTATACATACACTCTATACCATACACTCTATACCCTACACTCTATAACCTACACTCTATTCCATACACTCTATACCCTACACTCTACACTCTACAATCTATACCCTACACTCTACACTCTATACCCTACACTCTATACCCTACACTCTATACTCTACACTCTATACCCTACACTCTATACCCTACAACTCCATACACTACACTCCATACCCTACACTCTATACCCTACACTCTACACTCTGTACCCTACACTCTATACCCTACACACTATACCATACACTCTATACCCTACACTCTACACTCTATACCCTACACTCTATGCCCTACACTCTATACCCTACAATCTACACTCTATACCCTACACTTTATACCCTACACTCTACACTCTATACCCTACACTCTATTCCCTACACTCTATACCCTACAATCTACATTCTATACCCTAAACTCTATACCCTACACTCTATACCCTACAGTCTATACCCTAAACTCTATACCCTACACTCTATACCCTACACTCTATACCCTACACTCTACACTCTATACCCTACACTCTATACCCTACACTCTACACTCTATACCCTACACTCTATACCCTACACTCTAGACCCTACACTCTATAACCCTACAATCTATACCATACACTCTATACCCTACACTCTATACCCTACACTCTACACTCTATACCCTACACTCTATACCCTTCACTCTATACCCTACACTCTACACTCTATACCCTACATTCTATAACCTACACTCTATACCCTACACCCTACACTCTATACCCTACACTCTATACCCTACACTCTATACCTTACACTCTATACCCTACACTCTATACCCTACACTGTACACTCTATACCCTACACTCTATTCCCTACACTCTATACCCTACACTCTATACCTTACACTCTAAACCCTACACTCCATACCCTACACTCCATACCCTACACTCTACAATCTATACCCTACACTCTATACCCTACACTCTACACCCTACACTCTATACCCTACACTCTATACCCTACACTCTATACCTTACACTCTATACCCTACACTCTATACCCTACACTCTACAATCTATACCCTACACTCTATACCCTACACACTATACCATACACTCTATACCCTACACTCTATACCTTACACTCTATACCCTACACTCTATACCCTACACTCTATACCCTACACTCTACACTCTTACCCTACACTCTATACCCTACACTCTATACCATACACTCTATACCATACACTCTATAGCCTACACTCTACACTCTATACCCCACACTCTACACTCTACACTCTATATCCTACACTCTATTCCATACACTCTATTCCATACACTCTATACCCAACACTCTATATCGTACACTCTATACCCTACACTCTACACTCTACAATCTATACCCTACACTCTACACTCTATACCCTACACTCTATACCCTACACTCCATACGCTACACTCCATACCCTACACTCTATACCCTACACTCTACACCTCTATGCCCTACACTCTATACCCTACACACTATAACATACACTCTATACCCTACACTTTACACTCTACTCTATACCCCACACTCTATACCCTACACTCTATACCCTACACTCTATACCCTACACTCTACACTCTATACCCTACACTCTATACCCTACACTCTATACCCTACACTCTATACCCAACAATCTACACTCTATACCCTACACTCTATACCCTACACTCTACACTCTATACCCTACACTCTATACCCTACAATCTAAACCCTACAATCTACACTCTATACCCTACACTCTATACCCTACACTCTACACTCTATACCCTACACTCTATACCCTACACTCTATACCCTACACTCTACACTCCATACCCTACACTCTATACCCTACACTCTACACCCTACACTCTATACCCTACACTCTATACCATACACTCTATACCCTACACTCTATACCCTTCACTCTATACCCTACAGTCTACAATCTATACCCTACACTCTATACCCTACACTCTATACCCTACACTCTACACTCTATACCCTACACTCTATACCCTACACTCTACACCCTACACTCTATACCCTACACTCTATACCATACACTCTATGCCCTAAACTCTATACCTTACACTCTATACACTACACTCTATACCCTACACTCTACACTCTATACCCTACACTCTATACCCTACACACTATACCATACACTCTATACCCTACACTCTATACCCTACACTCTATACCCTACACTCTATACCCTACACTCTACACTCTATACCCTACACTCTATTCCCTACACTCTATACCCTACAATCTACACTCTATACCCTACACTCTATACCCTACACTCTACACACTATACCCTACACTCTATACCCTACAATCTACACTCTATACCCTAAACTCTATACCCTACTCTGTATACCCTACACTCTATACCCTACACTCTGTACCCTACAATCTACACTCTATACCCTACACTCTATACCCTACACTCTACACTCTATACCCTACACTCTATACCCTACACTCTACACCCTACACTCTATACCCTACACTCTACATTCTATACCCTACACTCTATACCCTTCACTCTATACCCTACACTCTACACTCTGTACCCTAGACTCTATACCCTACACTCTATACCCTACACTCTACACTCCATACCCTACACTCTATACCCTACACTCTACACCCTACACTCTATACCCTACACTCTATACCATACACTCTCTACCCTACACTCTATACCTTATACTCTATACCCTACACTCTATACCCTACACTCTGCACTCTATACCCTACACTCTATACCCTACACACTATACCATACACTCTATACCCTACACTCTACACTCTACTCTATACCCCACACTATATTACCTACACTCTATACCCTACACTCTATACCCTACACTCTACACTCTACACCCTACACTCTATACCCTACACTCTTTACCCTACACTCTATACCCTACAATCTACACTCTATACCCTACACTCTATACCATACACTCTACTACAATCTATACCCTACACTCTATACCCTACACTCTATACCCTACAATCTACATTCTAAACCCTAAACTCTATTCCCTACACTCTATACCCTACAATCTATACCCTACACTCTATACCCTACACGCTATACCCTACACTCTATACCCTACACTCTACACTCTATACCCTACACTCTATACCCTTCACTCTACACTCTATACCCTACACTCTATACCCTACACTCTACTCCCTACACTCTATACCCTACAATCTATACCATACACTCTATACCCTACACTCTATACCTTACACTCTATACCCTACACTCTACACCCTACACTCTACACTCTATACTCCACACTCTATACCCTAAACTCTATACCCTACACTCTACACTTTATACCCTACACTCTATACCCTACACTCTATACCCTATACCCTACACTCTGTACCCTACACACTATACCTTACACTCTATACCCTACACTCTATACCTTACACTCTATACCCTACACTCTACACCCTACACTCTATACCCTACACTCTATACCCTACACTCTACACTCTATACCCTACACTCTATACCCTACACTCTATACCATACACTCTATACCCTACACTCTACACTCTATACCCTACACTCTATACCCTACACTCTACACTATATACCCTACACTCTATACCTCACAATCTATACCCTACACTCTATACCATACCCTCTATACCATACATTCTATACCCTACACTCTACACCCTACACTCTACACCCTACACTCTATACCCTACACTCTATACCCTACACTTTACACTCTATACCCTACACTCTATACGCTACACTCTACATTCTATACCCTACACTCTATACCCTACACTCTACACTCTATACCCTACACTCTATACCCTACACTCTACACCCTACACTCTATACCATACACTCTATACCCTACACTCTATACCCTACACTCTACACCATACACTCTATACCCTACACTCTATACCTTACACTCTATACCCTACACTTTATACCCTACACTCTATACCATACACTCTATACCCATACACTCTATACCCTACACTCTATAACCTACACTCTATACCATACACTCTATACCCTACACTCTACACTCTACAATCTATACCCTACACTCTACACTCTATACCCTACACTCTATACCCTACACTCTATACTCTACACACTATACCCTACACTCTATACCCTACACTCCATACACTACACTCCATACCCTACACTCTATACCCTACACTCTACACTCTGTACCCTACACTCTATACCCTACACACTATACCATACACTCTATACCCTACACTCTATACCATACACTCTATACCCTACACTCTTCACTCTATACCCTACACTCTATGCCCTACACTCTATACCCTACATTCTACACTCTATACCCTACACTCTATACCCTACACTCTACACTCTATACCCTACACTCTATTCCCTACACTCTATACCCTACAATCTACATTCTATACCCTAAACTCTATACCCTACACTCTATACCCTACAATCTATACCCTACACTCTATACCCTACACTCAATACCCTACACTCTATACCCTACACTCTATACCCTACACTCTACACTCTATACCCTACACTCTATACCTACACTCTACACTCTATACCCTACACTCTATACCCTACACTCTACACCCTACACTCTATACCCTACACTCTATACCCTACACTCTATACCCTACACTCTACACTCTATACCCTACACTCTATTCCCTTCACTCTATACCCTACACTCTATACCCTACACTCTATACCCTACACTCTATACCCTACACTCTACACTCTATACCCTACACTCTATTCCCTTCACTCTATACCCTACACTCTATACCCTACACTCTATACCCTACACTCTATACCCTACACTCTATACCCTACACTCCACACTCTATACCCTACACTCTATACCCTACACTCTACACCCTACACTCTATACCCTACACTCTATACCCTACACTCTATACCCTACACTCTATACCCTACACTCTACACTCTATACCCTACACTCTATACCCTACACTCTATACCCTACACTCTATACCTTACACTCTAAACCCTACACTCCATACCCTACACTCCATACCCTACACTCCATACCCTACACTCTACACTCTATACCCTACACTCTATACCCTACACACTATACCATACACTCTATACCCTACACTCTATACCTTACACTCTATACCCTACACTCTATACCCTACACTCTATACCCTACACTCTATACCCTACACTCTACACTCTATACCCTACACTCTATACCCTACACTCTATACCCTACACTCTATACCTTACACTCTAAACCCTACACTCCATACCCTACACTCCATACCCTACACTCTATACCCTACACTCTACACTCTATAGCCTACACTCTATACCCTACACTCTATACCATACACTCTATAGCCTACACTCTACACTCTAAACCCCACACTCTACACTCTACTCTATACCCCACACTCTATACCCTACACTCTATACCCTACACTCTACACTCTATACCCTACACTCTATACCCTACACTCTATACCCTACACTCTATACCCTACAATCTACACTCTATACCCTACACTCTATACCCTACACTCTACACTCTATACCCTACACTCTATACCTTACAATCTAAACCCTACAATCTACACTCTATACCCTACACTCTATACCCTACACTCTACACTCTATACCCTACACTCTATACCCTACACTCTACACTCTATACCCTACACTCTATACCCTACACTCTACACCCTACACTCTATACCCTACACTCTACACCCTACACTCTATACCCTACACGCTATACTATACACTCTATACCCTACACTCTATACCCTTCACTCTATACCCTACACTCTACACTCTATACCCTACACTCTATACCCTACACTCTATACCCTACACTCTACACTCTATACCCTACACTCTATACCCTACACTCTACACCCTACATTCTATACCCTACACTCTATACCATACACTCTACACCCTACACTCTATACCCTACACGCTATACCATACACTTTATACCTTACACTCTATACCCTACACTCTATACCCTACACTCTACACTCTGTACCCTACACTCTATACCCTACACACTATACCATACACTCTATACCCTACACTCTATACCATACACTCTATACCCTACACTCTTCACTCTATACCCTACACTCTATACCCTACACTCTAGACCCTACAGTCTATACCCTACAATCTATACCATACACTCTATACCCTACACTCTATACCCTACACTCTACACTCTATACCCTACACTCTATACCCTTCACTCTATACCCTACACTCTACACTCTATACCCTACATTCTATAACCTACACTCTATACCCTACACTCCACACTCTATACCCTACACTCTATACCCTACACTCTACACCCTACACTCTATACCCTACACTCTATACCCTACACTCTATACCTTACACTCTATACCCTACACTCTATACCCTACACTCTACACTCTATACCCTACACTCTATACCCTACACTCTATACCCTACACTCTATACCTTACACTCTAAACCCTACACTCCATACCCTACACTCCATACCCTACACTCTACAATCTATACCCTACACTCTATACCCTACACTCTACACCCTACACTCTATACCCTACACTCTATACCCTACACTCTATACCTTACACTCTACACTCTTTACCCTACACTCTATACCCTACACTCTATACCATACACTCTACAATCTATACCCTACACTCTATATCCTACACACTATACCATACACTCTATACCCTACACTCTATACCTTACACTCTATACCCTACACTCTATACCCTACACTCTATACCCTACACTCTATACCCTACACTCTACACTCTTTACCCTACACTCTATATCCTACACACTATACCATACACTCTATACCCCACACTCTATACCCTACACTCTATACCCTACACTCTATACCATACACTCTATACCATACACTCTATACCCTACACTCTATAACCTACACTCTATTCCATACACTCTATACCCTACACTCTACACTCTACAATCTATACCCTACACTCTACACTCTATACCCTACACTCTATACCCTACACTCTATACTCTACACTCTATACCCTACACTCTATACCCTACACTCCATACACTACACTCCATACCCTACACTCTATACCCTACACTCTACACTCTGTACCCTACACTCTATACCCTACACACTATACCATACACTCTATACCCTACACTCTATACCATACACTCTATACCCTACACTCTACACTCTATACCCTACACTCTATGCCCTGCACTCTATACCCTACAATCTACACTCTATACCCTACACTTTATACCCTACACTCTACACTCTATACCCTACACTCTATTCCCTACACTCTATACCCTACAATCTACATTCTATACCCTAAACTCTATACCCTACACTCTATACCCTACAGTCTATACCCTAAACTCTATACCCTACACTCTATACCCTACACTCTATACCCTACACTCTACACTCTATACCCTACACTCTATACCCTACACTCTACACTCTATACCCTACACTCTATACCCTACACTCTAGACCCTACAGTCTATACCCTACAATCTATACCATACACTCTATACCCTACACTCTATACCCTACACTCTACACTCTATACCCTACACTCTATACCCTTCACTCTATACCCTACACTCTACACTCTATACCCTACATTCTATAACCTACACTCTATACCCTACACTCCACACTCTATACCCTACACTCTATACCCTACACTCTACACCCTACACTCTATACCCTACACTCTATACCCTACACTCTATACCTTACACTCTATACCCTACACTCTATACCCTACACTCTACACTCTATACCCTACACTCTATAGCCTACACTCTATACCCTACACTCTATACCTTACACTCTAAACCCTACACTCCATACCCTACACTCCATACCCTACACTCTACAATCTATACCCTACACTCTATACCCTACACTCTACACCCTACACTCTATACCCTACACTCTATACCCTACACTCTATACCTTACACTCTACACTCTTTACCCTACACTCTATACCCTACACTCTATACCATACATTCTACAATCTATACCCTACACTCTATATCCTACACACTATACCATACACTCTATACCCTACACTCTATACCTTACACTCTATACCCTACACTCTATACCCTACACTCTATACCCTACACTCTATACCCTACACTCTACACTCTTTACCCTACACTCTATACCCTACACTCTATACCATACACTCTATACCATACACTCTATAGCCTACACTCTACACTCTATACCCCACACTCTACACTCTACACTCTATATCCTACACTCTATTCCATACACTCTATTCCATACACTCTATACCCAACACTCTATATCGTACACTCTATACCCTACACTCTACACTCTACAATCTATACCCTACACTCTACACTCTATACCCCACACTCTATACCCTAAACTCTATAGTTTACACTCTATACCCTACGCTCTATACCCTACACTCCATACGCTACACTCCATACCCTACAATCTACACTCTATACCCTACACTCTATACCATACACTCTACTACAATCTATACCCTACACTCTATACCCTACACTCTATACCCTACAATCTACATTCTAAACCCTAAACTCTATTCCCTACACTCTATACCCTACAGTCTATACCCTACACTCTATACCCTACACGCTATACCCTACACTCTATACCCTACACTCTATACCCTACACTCTACACTCTATACCCTACACTCTATACCCTTCACTCTACACTCTATACCCTACACTCTATACCCTACACTCTACTCCCTACACTCTATACCCTACAATCTATACCATACACTCTATACCCTACACTCTATACCTTACACTCTATACCCTACACTCTACACCCTACACTCTACACTCTATACTCCACACTCTATACCCTAAACTCTATACCCTACAATCTACACTTTATACCCTACACTCTATACCCTACACTCTATACCCTACACTCTATACCCTACACTCTATACCCTATACCCTACACTCTGTACCCTACACACTATACCTTACACTCTATACCCTACACTCTATACATTACACTCTATACCCTACACTCTACACCCTACAATCTATACCCTACACTCTATACCCTACACTTTATACCCTACACTCTATACCCTACACTATATACCCTACACTCTATACCCTACACTCTACACTCTATACCCTACACTCTATACCCTACACTCTATACCATACACTCTATACCCTACACTCTACACTCTATACCCTACACTCTATACCCTACACTCTACACTATATACCCTACACTCTATACCTCACAATCTATACCCTACACTCTATACCATACCCTCTATACCATACATTCTATACCCTACACTCTACACCCTACACTCTACACCCTACACTCTATACCCTACACTCTATACCCTACACTCTACACTCTATACCCTACACTCTATACGCTACACTCTACACTCTATACCCTACACTCTATACCATACACTCTATACCATACACTCTATAGCCTACACTCTACACTCTATACCCCACACTCTACACTCTACACTCTATATCCTACACTCTATTCCATACACTCTATTCCATACACTCTATACCCAACACTCTATATCGTACACTCTATACCCTACACTCTACACTCTACAATCTATACCCTACACTCTATACCCTACACTCTATACCCTAAACTCTATAGTTTACACTCTATACCCTACGCTCTATACCCTACACTCCATACGCTACACTCCATACCCTACACTCTATACCCTACACTCTACACTCTATGCCCTACACTCTATACCCTACACACTATAACATACACTCTATACCCTACACTTTACACTCTACTCTATACCCCACACCCTATACCCTACACTCTATACCCTACACTCTATACCCTACACTCTACACTCTATACCCTACACTCTATACCCTACACTCTATACCCTACACTCTATACCCAACAATCTACACTCTATACCCTACACTCTATACCCTACACTCTACACTCTATACCCTACACTCTATACCCTACAATCTAAACCCTACAATCTACACTCTATACCCTACACTCTATACCCTACACTCTACACTCTATACCCTACACTCTATACCCTACACTCTATACCCTACACTCCTCACTCCATACCCTACACTCTATACCCTACACTCTACACCCTACACTCTATACCCTACACTCTATACCATACACTCTATACCCTACACTCTATACCCTTCACTCTATACCCTACAGTCTACAATCTATACCCTACACTCTATACCCTACACTCTATACCCTACACTCTACACTCTATACCCTACACTCTATACCCTACACTCTACACCCTACACTCTATACCCTACACTCTATACCCTACACTCTACACTCTATACCCTACACTCTATACCCTACACTCTACACCCTACACTCTATACCCTACACTCTATACCATACACTCTATGCCCTAAACTCTATACCTTACACTCTATACACTACACTCTATACCCTACACTCTACACTCTATACCCTACACTCTATACCCTACACACTATACCATACACTCTATACCCTACACTCTATACCCTACACTCTATACCCTACACTCTACACTCTATACCCTACACTCTATTCCCTACACTCTATACCCTACAATCTACACTCTATACCCTACACTCTATACCCTACAATCTACACACTATACCCTACACTCTATACCCTACACTCTATACCCTACAATCTACACTCTATACCCTAAACTCTATACCCTACTCTCTATACCCTACACTCTATACCCTACACTCTGTACCCTACAATCTACACTCTATACCCTACACTCTATACCCTACACTCTACACTCTATATTCTACACTCTATACCCTACACTCTACACCCTACACTCTATACCCTACACTCTACATTCTATACCCTACACTCTATACCCTTCACTCTATACCCTACACTCTACACTCTGTACCCTAGACTCTATACCCTACACTCTATACCCTACACTCTACACTCCATACCCTACACTCTATACCCTACACTCTACACCCTACACTCTATACCCTACACTCTATACCATACACTCTATACCCTACACTCTATACCTTATACTCTATACCCTACACTCTATACCCTACACTCTGCACTCTATACCCTACACTCTATACCCTACACACTATACCATACACTCTATACCCTACACTCTACACTCTACTCTATACCCCACACTATATTACCTACACTCTATACCCTACACTCTATACCCTACACTCTATACCCTACACTCTATACCCTACACTCTTTACCCTACACTCTATACCCTACAATCTACACTCTATACCCTACACTCTATACCATACACTCTACTACAATCTATACCCTACACTCTATACCCTACACTCTATACCCTACAATCTACATTCTAAACCCTAAACTCTATTCCCTACACTCTATACCCTACAATCTATACCCTACACTCTATACCCTACACGCTA
Source organism: Ranitomeya imitator (assembly GCF_032444005.1). Lineage (NCBI taxonomy): Eukaryota > Metazoa > Chordata > Amphibia > Anura > Dendrobatidae > Ranitomeya > Ranitomeya imitator. The sequence goes on from NW_027193836.1 coordinate 15,556, forward strand.
TACCCTACACTCTATACCCTACACTCTACACTCTATACCCTACACTCTATACCCTTCACTCTACACTCTATACCCTACACTCTATACCCTACACTCTATTCCCTACACTCTATACCCTACAATCTATACCATACACTCTATACCCTACACTCTATACCTTACACTCTATACCCTACACTCTACACCCTACACTCTACACTCTATACTCTAAACTCTATACCCTACAATCTACACTTTATACCCTACACTCTATACCCTACACTCTATACCCTACACTCTATACCCTACACTCTATACCCTATACCCTACACTCTGTACCCTACACACTATACCTTACACTCTATACCCTACACTCTATACATTACACTCTATACCCTACACTCTACACCCTACAATCTATACCCTACACTCTATACCCTACACTTTATACCCTACACTCTATACCCTACACTATATACCCTACACTCTATACCCTACACTCTACACTCTATACCCTACACTCTATACCCTACACTCTATACCATGCACTCTATACCCTACACTCTACACTCCATACCCTACACTCTATACCCTACACTCTACACTATATACCCTACACTCTATTCCTCACAATCTATACCCTACACTCTATACCATACCCTCTATACCATACATTCTATACCCTACACTCTACACCCTACACTCTACACCCTACACTCTATACCCTACACTCTATACCCTACACTCTACACTCTATACCCTACACTCTATACGCTACACTCTACATTCTATACCCTACACTCTATACCCTACACTCTACACTCTATACCCTACACTCTATACCCTACACTCTACACCCTACACTCTATACCATACACTCTATACCCTACACTCTATACCCTACACTCTACACCCTACACTCTATACCCTACACTCTATACCTTACACTCTATACACTACACTCTATACCCTACACTCTATACCATACACTCTATACCATACACTCTAAACCCTACACTCTATAACCTACACTCTATACCATACACTCTATACCCTACACTCTACACTCTACAATCTATACCCTACACTCTACATTCTATACCCTACACTCTATACCCTACACTCTATACTCTACACACTATACCCTACACTCTATACCCTACACTCCATACACTACACTCCATACCCTACACTCTATACCCTACACTCTACACTCTGTACCCTACACTCTATACCCTACACACTATACCATACACTCTATACCCTACACTCTATACCATACACTCTATACCCTACACTCTTCACTCTATACCCTACACTCTATGCCCTACACTCTATACCCTACATTCTACACTCTATACCCTACACTCTATACCCTACACTCTACACCCTATACCCTACACTCTATTCCCTACACTCTATACCCTACAATCTACATTCTATACCCTAAACTCTATACCCTACACTCTATACCATACAGTCTATACCCTAAACTCTATACCCTACACTCTATACCCTACACTCTATACCCTACACTCTACACTCTATACCCTACACTCTATACCCTACACTCTACACTCTATACCCTACACTCTATACTCTACACTCTGCACTCTATACCCTACACTCTATACCCTACACTCTAGACCCTACACTCTATATTCTACAATCTATACCATACACTCTATACCCTACACTCTATACCCTACACTCTACACTCTATACCCTACACTCTATTCCCTTCACTCTATACCCTACACTCTATACCCTACACTCTATACCCTACACTCTATTCCCTACACTCTATACCCTACAATCTACACTCTATACCCTACACTCTATACCCTACAATCTACACACTATACCCTACACTCTATACCCTACACTCTATACCCTACAATCTACACTCTATACCCTAAACTCTATACCCTACTCTCTATACCCTACACTCTATACCCTACACTCTGTACCCTACAATCTACACTCTATACCCTACACTCTATACCCTACACTCTACACTCTATATTCTACACTCTATACCCTACACTCTACACCCTACCCTCTATACCCTACACTCTACATTCTATACCCTACACTCTATACCCTTCACTCTATACCCTACACTCTACACTCTGTACCCTAGACTCTATACCCTACACTCTATACCCTACACTCTACACTCCATACCCTACACTCTATACCCTACACTCTACACCCTACACTCTATACCCTACACTCTATACCATACACTCTATACCCTACACTCTATACCTTATACTCTATACCCTACACTCTATACCCTACACTCTGCACTCTATACCCTACACTCTATACCCTACACACTATACCATACACTCTATACCCTACACTCTACACTCTACTCTATACCCCACACTATATTACCTACACTCTATACCCTACACTCTATACCCTACACTCTATACCCTACACTCTATACCCTACACTCTTTACCCTACACTCTATACCCTACAATCTACACTCTATACCCTACACTCTATACCATACACTCTACTACAATCTATACCCTACACTCTATACCCTACACTCTATACCCTACAATCTACATTCTAAACCCTAAACTCTATTCCCTACACTCTATACCCTACAATCTATACCCTACACTCTATACCCTACACGCTATACCCTACACTCTATACCCTACACTCTACACTCTATACCCTACACTCTATACCCTTCACTCTACACTCTATACCCTACACTCTATACCCTACACTCTATTCCCTACACTCTATACCCTACAATCTATACCATACACTCTATACCCTACACTCTATACCTTACACTCTATACCCTACACTCTACACCCTACACTCTACACTCTATACTCTAAACTCTATACCCTACAATCTACACTTTATACCCTACACTCTATACCCTACACTCTATACCCTACACTCTATACCCTACACTCTATACCCTATACCCTACACTCTGTACCCTACACACTATACCTTACACTCTATACCCTACACTCTATACATTACACTCTATACCCTACACTCTACACCCTACAATCTATACCCTACACTCTATACCCTACACTTTATACCCTACACTCTATACCCTACACTATATACCCTACACTCTATACCCTACACTCTACACTCTATACCCTACACTCTATACCCTACACTCTATACCATGCACTCTATACCCTACACTCTACACTCCATACCCTACACTCTATACCCTACACTCTACACTATATACCCTACACTCTATTCCTCACAATCTATACCCTACACTCTATACCATACCCTCTATACCATACATTCTATACCCTACACTCTACACCCTACACTCTACACCCTACACTCTATACCCTACACTCTATACCCTACACTCTACACTCTATACCCTACACTCTATACGCTACACTCTACATTCTATACCCTACACTCTATACCCTACACTCTACACTCTATACCCTACACTCTATACCCTACACTCTACACCCTACACTCTATACCATACACTCTATACCCTACACTCTATACCCTACACTCTACACCCTACACTCTATACCCTACACTCTATACCTTACACTCTATACACTACACTCTATACCCTACACTCTATACCATACACTCTATACCATACACTCTAAACCCTACACTCTATAACCTACACTCTATACCATACACTCTATACCCTACACTCTACACTCTACAATCTATACCCTACACTCTACATTCTATACCCTACACTCTATACCCTACACTCTATACTCTACACACTATACCCTACACTCTATACCCTACACTCCATACACTACACTCCATACCCTACACTCTATACCCTACACTCTACACTCTGTACCCTACACTCTATACCCTACACACTATACCATACACTCTATACCCTACACTCTATACCATACACTCTATACCCTACACTCTTCACTCTATACCCTACACTCTATGCCCTACACTCTATACCCTACATTCTACACTCTATACCCTACACTCTATACCCTACACTCTACACCCTATACCCTACACTCTATTCCCTACACTCTATACCCTACAATCTACATTCTATACCCTAAACTCTATACCCTACACTCTATACCATACAGTCTATACCCTAAACTCTATACCCTACACTCTATACCCTACACTCTATACCCTACACTCTACACTCTATACCCTACACTCTATACCCTACACTCTACACTCTATACCCTACACTCTATACTCTACACTCTGCACTCTATACCCTACACTCTATACCCTACACTCTAGACCCTACACTCTATATTCTACAATCTATACCATACACTCTATACCCTACACTCTATACCCTACACTCTACACTCTATACCCTACACTCTATTCCCTTCACTCTATACCCTACACTCTATACCCTACACTCTATACCCTACACTCTATTCCCTACACTCTATACCCTACAATCTACACTCTATACCCTACACTCTATACCCTACAATCTACACACTATACCCTACACTCTATACCCTACACTCTATACCCTACAATCTACACTCTATACCCTAAACTCTATACCCTACTCTCTATACCCTACACTCTATACCCTACACTCTGTACCCTACAATCTACACTCTATACCCTACACTCTATACCCTACACTCTACACTCTATATTCTACACTCTATACCCTACACTCTACACCCTACACTCTATACCCTACACTCTACATTCTATACCCTACACTCTATACCCTTCACTCTATACCCTACACTCTACACTCTGTACCCTAGACTCTATACCCTACACTCTATACCCTACACTCTACACTCCATACCCTACACTCTATACCCTACACTCTACACCCTACACTCTATACCCTACACTCTATACCATACACTCTATACCCTACACTCTATACCTTATACTCTATACCCTACACTCTGTACCCTACACTCTGCACTCTATACCCTACACTCTATACCCTACACACTATACCATACACTCTATACCCTACACTCTACACTCTACTCTATACCCCACACTATATTACCTACACTCTATACCCTACACTCTATACCCTACACTCTATACCCTACACTCTATACCCTACACTCTTTACCCTACACTCTATACCCTACAATCTACACTCTATACCCTACACTCTATACCATACACTCTACTACAATCTATACCCTACACTCTATACCCTACACTCTATACCCTACAATCTACATTCTAAACCCTAAACTCTATTCCCTACACTCTATACCCTACAATCTATACCCTACACTCTATACCCTACACGCTATACCCTACACTCTATACCCTACACTCTACACTCTATACCCTACACTCTATACCCTTCACTCTACACTCTATACCCTACACTCTATACCCTACACTCTATTCCCTACACTCTATACCCTACAATCTATACCATACACTCTATACCCTACACTCTATACCTTACACTCTATACCCTACACTCTACACCCTACACTCTACACTCTATACTCTAAACTCTATACCCTACAATCTACACTTTATACCCTACACTCTATACCCTACACTCTATACCCTACACTCTATACCCTACACTCTATACCCTATACCCTACACTCTGTACCCTACACACTATACCTTACACTCTATACCCTACACTCTATACATTACACTCTATACCCTACACTCTACACCCTACAATCTATACCCTACACTCTATACCCTACACTTTATACCCTACACTCTATACCCTACACTATATACCCTACACTCTATACCCTACACTCTACACTCTATACCCTACACTCTATACCCTACACTCTATACCATGCACTCTATACCCTACACTCTACACTCCATACCCTACACTCTATACCCTACACTCTACACTATATACCCTACACTCTATTCCTCACAATCTATACCCTACACTCTATACCATACCCTCTATACCATACATTCTATACCCTACACTCTACACCCTACACTCTACACCCTACACTCTATACCCTACACTCTATACCCTACACTCTACACTCTATACCCTACACTCTATACGCTACACTCTACATTCTATACCCTACACTCTATACCCTACACTCTACACTCTATACCCTACACTCTATACCCTACACTCTACACCCTACACTCTATACCATACACTCTATACCCTACACTCTATACCCTACACTCTACACCCTACACTCTATACCCTACACTCTATACCTTACACTCTATACACTACACTCTATACCCTACACTCTATACCATACACTCTATACCATACACTCTAAACCCTACACTCTATAACCTACACTCTATACCATACACTCTATACCCTACACTCTACACTCTACAATCTATACCCTACACTCTACATTCTATACCCTACACTCTATACCCTACACTCTATACTCTACACACTATACCCTACACTCTATACCCTACACTCCATACACTACACTCCATACCCTACACTCTATACCCTACACTCTACACTCTGTACCCTACACTCTATACCCTACACACTATACCATACACTCTATACCCTACACTCTATACCATACACTCTATACCCTACACTCTTCACTCTATACCCTACACTCTATGCCCTACACTCTATACCCTACATTCTACACTCTATACCCTACACTCTATACCCTACACTCTACACCCTATACCCTACACTCTATTCCCTACACTCTATACCCTACAATCTACATTCTATACCCTAAACTCTATACCCTACACTCTATACCATACAGTCTATACCCTAAACTCTATACCCTACACTCTATACCCTACACTCTATACCCTACACTCTACACTCTATACCCTACACTCTATACCCTACACTCTACACTCTATACCCTACACTCTATACTCTACACTCTGCACTCTATACCCTACACTCTATACCCTACACTCTAGACCCTACACTCTATATTCTACAATCTATACCATACACTCTATACCCTACACTCTATACCCTACACTCTACACTCTATACCCTACACTCTATTCCCTTCACTCTATACCCTACACTCTATACCCTACACTCTATACCCTACACTCTATACCCTACACTCCACACTCTATACCCTACACTCCACACTCTATACCCTACACTCTATACCCTACACTCTACACCCTACACTCTATACCCTACACTCTATACCCTACACTCTATACCCTACACTCTATACCCTACACTCTACACTCTATACCCTACACTCTATACCCTACACTCTATACCCTACACTCTATACCTTACACTCTAAACCCTACACTCCATACCCTAAACTCCATACCCTACACTCTATACCCTACACTCTACACTCTATACCCTGCACTCTATACCCTACACACTATACCATACACTCTATACCCTACACTCTATACCTTACACTCTATACCCTACACTCTATACCCTACACTCTATACCCTACACTCTATACCCTACACTCTACACTCTATACCCTACACTCTATACCCTACAATCTATACCTTACACTCTAAACCCTACACTCCATACCCTACACTCCATACCCTACACTCTATACCCTACACTCTACACTCTATAGCCTACACTATATACCCTACACTCTATACCATACACTCTATACCATACACTCTATAGCCTACACTCTACACTCTAAACCCCACACTCTACACTCTACACTCTATATCCTACACTCTATTCCATACACTCTATTCCATACACTCTATACCCTACACTCTATATCGTACACTCTATACCCTACACTCTACACTCTACAATCTATACCCTACACTCTACACTCTATACCCTACACTCTATACCCTAAACTCTATAGTTTACACTCTATACCCTACACTCTATACTCTACACTCTAAACCCTGCACTCTATACCCTACACTCCATTCACTACACTCCATACCCTACACTCTATACCCTACACTCTACACTCTATACCCTACATTCTATACCCTACACACTATACCATACACTCTATAGCCTACACTCTATACCTTACACTCTATACCCTACACTCTACACTCTACACTCTATACCCCACACTCTATACCCTACACTCTATACCCTACACTCTATACCATACACTCTATACCATACACTCTATACCCTACACTCTATAACCTACACTCTATTCCATACACTCTATACCCTACACTCTACACTCTACAATCTATACCCTACACTCTACACTCTATACCCTACACTCTATACCCTACACTCTATACTCTACACTCTATACCCTACACTCTATACCCTACACTCCATACACTACACTCCATACCCTACACTCTATACCCTACACTCTACACTCTGTACCCTACACTCTATACCCTACACACTATACCATACACTCTATACCCTACACTCTACACTCTATACCCTACACTCTATGCCCTACACTCTATACCCTACAATCTACACTCTATACCCTACACTTTATACCCTACACTCTACACTCTATACCCTACACTCTATTCCCTACACTCTATACCCTACAATCTACATTCTATACCCTAAACTCTATACCCTACACTCTATACCCTACAGTCTATACCCTAAACTCTATACCCTACACTCTATACCCTACACTCTATACCCTACACTCTACACTCTATACCCTACACTCTATACCCTACACTCTACACTCTATACCCTACACTCTATACCCTACACTCTAGACCCTACACTCTATACCCTACAATCTATACCATACACTCTATACCCTACACTCTATACCCTACACTCTACACTCTATACCCTACACTCTATACCCTTCACTCTATACCCTACACTCTACACTCTATACCCTACATTCTATAACCTACACTCTATACCCTACACTCCACACTCTATACCCTACACTCTATACCCTACACTCTACACCCTACACTCTATACCCTACACTCTATACCCTACACTCTATACCTTACACTCTATACCCTACACTCTATACCCTACACTGTACACTCTATACCCTACACTCTATTCCCTACACTCTATACCCTACACTCTATACCTTACACTCTAAACCCTACACTCCATACCCTACACTCCATACCCTACACTCTACAATCTATACCCTACACTCTATACCCTACACTCTACACCCTACACTCTATACCCTACACTCTATACCCTACACTCTATACCTTACACTCTATACCCTACACTCTATACCCTACACTCTACAATCTATACCCTACACTCTATACCCTACACACTATACCATACACTCTATACCCTACACTCTATACCTTACACTCTATACCCTACACTCTATACCCTACACTCTATACCCTACACTCTACACTCTTTACCCTACACTCTATACCCTACACTCTATACCATACACTCTATACCATACACTCTATAGCCTACACTCTACACTCTATACCCCACACTCTACACTCTACACTCTATATCCTACACTCTATTCCATACACTCTATTCCATACACTCTATACCCAACACTCTATATCGTACACTCTATACCCTACACTCTACACTCTACAATCTATACCCTACACTCTACACTCTATACCCTACACTCTATACCCTAAACTCTATAGTTTACACTCTATACCCTACGCTCTATACCCTACACTCCATACGCTACACTCCATACCCTACACTCTATACCCTACACTCTACACTCTATGCCCTACACTCTATACCCTACACACTATAACATACACTCTATACCCTACACTTTACACTCTACTCTATACCCCACACTCTATACCCTACACTCTATACCCTACACTCTATACCCTACACTCTACACTCTATACCCTACACTCTATACCCTACACTCTATACCCTACACTCTATACCCAACAATCTACACTCTATACCCTACACTCTATACCCTACACTCTACACTCTATACCCTACACTCTATACCCTACAATCTAAACCCTACAATCTACACTCTATACCCTACACTCTATACCCTACACTCTACACTCTATACCCTACACTCTATACCCTACACTCTATACCCTACACTCTACACTCCATACCCTACACTCTATACCCTACACTCTACACCCTACACTCTATACCCTACACTCTATACCATACACTCTATACCCTACACTCTATACCCTTCACTCTATACCCTACAGTCTACAATCTATACCCTACACTCTATACCCTACACTCTATACCCTACACTCTACACTCTATACCCTACACTCTATACCCTACACTCTACACCCTACACTCTATACCCTACACTCTATACCATACACTCTATGCCCTAAACTCTATACCTTACACTCTATACACTACACTCTATACCCTACACTCTACACTCTATACCCTACACTCTATACCCTACACACTATACCATACACTCTATACCCTACACTCTATACCCTACACTCTATACCCTACACTCTATACCCTACACTCTACACTCTATACCCTACACTCTATTCCCTACACTCTATACCCTACAATCTACACTCTATACCCTACACTCTATACCCTACACTCTACACACTATACCCTACACTCTATACCCTACAATCTACACTCTATACCCTAAACTCTATACCCTACTCTGTATACCCTACACTCTATACCCTACACTCTGTACCCTACAATCTACACTCTATACCCTACACTCTATACCCTACACTCTACACTCTATACCCTACACTCTATACCCTACACTCTACACCCTACACTCTATACCCTACACTCTACATTCTATACCCTACACTCTATACCCTTCACTCTATACCCTACACTCTACACTCTGTACCCTAGACTCTATACCCTACACTCTACACTCCATACCCTACACTCTATACCCTACACTCTACACCCTACACTCTATACCCTACACTCTATACCATACACTCTCTACCCTACACTCTATACCTTATACTCTATACCCTACACTCTATACCCTACACTCTGCACTCTATACCCTACACTCTATACCCTACACACTATACCATACACTCTATACCCTACACTCTACACTCTACTCTATACCCCACACTATATTACCTACACTCTATACCCTACACTCTATACCCTACACTCTACACTCTACACCCTACACTCTATACCCTACACTCTTTACCCTACACTCTATACCCTACAATCTACACTCTATACCCTACACTCTATACCATACACTCTACTACAATCTATACCCTATACTCTATACCCTACACTCTATACCCTACAATCTACATTCTAAACCCTAAACTCTATTCCCTACACTCTATACCCTACAATCTATACCCTACACTCTATACCCTACACGCTATACCCTACACTCTATACCCTACACTCTACACTCTATACCCTACACTCTATACCCTTCACTCTACACTCTATACCCTACACTCTATACCCTACACTCTACTCCCTACACTCTATACCCTACAATCTATACCATACACTCTATACCCTACACTCTATACCTTACACTCTATACCCTACACTCTACACCCTACACTCTACACTCTATACTCCACACTCTATACCCTAAACTCTATACCCTACACTCTACACTTTATACCCTACACTCTATACCCTACACTCTATACCCTATACCCTACACTCTGTACCCTACACACTATACCTTACACTCTATACCCTACACTCTATACCTTACACTCTATACCCTACACTCTACACCCTACACTCTATACCCTACACTCTATACCCTACACTCTACACTCTATACCCTACACTCTATACCCTACACTCTATACCATACACTCTATACCCTACACTCTACACTCTATACCCTACACTCTATACCCTACACTCTACACTATATACCCTACACTCTATACCTCACAATCTATACCCTACACTCTATACCATACCCTCTATACCATACATTCTATACCCTACACTCTACACCCTACACTCTACACCCTACACTCTATACCCTACACTCTATACCCTACACTTTACACTCTATACCCTACACTCTATACGCTACACTCTACATTCTATACCCTACACTCTATACCCTACACTCTACACTCTATACCCTACACTCTATACCCTACACTCTACACCCTACACTCTATACCATACACTCTATACCCTACACTCTATACCCTACACTCTACACCATACACTCTATACCCTACACTCTATACCTTACACTCTATACCCTACACTCTATACCCTACACTCTATACCATACACTCTATACCATACACTCTATACCCTACACTCTATAACCTACACTCTATACCATACACTCTATACCCTACACTCTACACTCTACAATCTATACCCTACACTCTACACTCTATACCCTACACTCTATACCCTACACTCTATACTCTACACACTATACCCTACACTCTATACCCTACACTCCATACACTACACTCCATACCCTACACTCTATACCCTACACTCTACACTCTGTACCCTACACTCTATACCCTACACACTATACCATACACTCTATACCCTACACTCTATACCATACACTCTATACCCTACACTCTTCACTCTATACCCTACACTCTATGCCCTACACTCTATACCCTACATTCTACACTCTATACCCTACACTCTATACCCTACACTCTACACTCTATACCCTACACTCTATTCCCTACACTCTATACCCTACAATCTACATTCTATACCCTAAACTCTATACCCTACACTCTATACCCTACAATCTATACCCTACACTCTATACCCTACACTCAATACCCTACACTCTATACCCTACACTCTATACCCTACACTCTACACTCTATACCCTACACTCTATACCCTACACTCTACACTCTATACCCTACACTCTATACCCTACACTCTACACCCTACACTCTATACCCTACACTCTATACCCTACACTCTATACCCTACACTCTACACTCTATACCCTACACTCTATTCCCTTCACTCTATACCCTACACTCTATACCCTACACTCTATACCCTACACTCTATACCCTACACTCTACACTCTATACCCTACACTCTATTCCCTTCACTCTATACCCTACACTCTATACCCTACACTCTATACCCTACACTCTATACCCTACACTCCACACTCTATACCCTACACTCTATACCCTACACTCTACACCCTACACTCTATACCCTACACTCTATACCCTACACTCTATACCCTACACTCTATACCCTACACTCTACACTCTATACCCTACACTCTATACCCTACACTCTATACCCTACACTCTATACCTTACACTCTAAACCCTACACTCCATACCCTACACTCCATACCCTACACTCCATACCCTACACTCTACACTCTATACCCTACACTCTATACCCTACACACTATACCATACACTCTATACCCTACACTCTATACCTTACACTCTATACCCTACACTCTATACCCTACACTCTATACCCTACACTCTATACCCTACACTCTACACTCTATACCCTACACTCTATACCCTACACTCTACACCCTACACTCTATACCATACACTCTATACCCTACACTCTATACCCTACACTCTACACCATACACTCTATACCCTACACTCTATACCTTACACTCTATACCCTACACTCTATACCCTACACTCTATACCATACACTCTATACCATACACTCTATACCCTACACTCTATAACCTACACTCTATACCATACACTCTATACCCTACACTCTACACTCTACAATCTATACCCTACACTCTACACTCTATACCCTACACTCTATACCCTACACTCTATACTCTACACACTATACCCTACACTCTATACCCTACACTCCATACACTACACTCCATACCCTACACTCTATACCCTACACTCTACACTCTGTACCCTACACTCTATACCCTACACACTATACCATACACTCTATACCCTACACTCTATACCATACACTCTATACCCTACACTCTTCACTCTATACCCTACACTCTATGCCCTACACTCTATACCCTACATTCTACACTCTATACCCTACACTCTATACCCTACACTCTACACTCTATACCCTACACTCTATTCCCTACACTCTATACCCTACAATCTACATTCTATACCCTAAACTCTATACCCTACACTCTATACCCTACAATCTATACCCTACACTCTATACCCTACACTCAATACCCTACACTCTATACCCTACACTCTATACCCTACACTCTACACTCTATACCCTACACTCTATACCCTACACTCTACACTCTATACCCTACACTCTATACCCTACACTCTACACCCTACACTCTATACCCTACACTCTATACCCTACACTCTATACCCTACACTCTACACTCTATACCCTACACTCTATTCCCTTCACTCTATACCCTACACTCTATACCCTACACTCTATACCCTACACTCTATACCCTACACTCTACACTCTATACCCTACACTCTATTCCCTTCACTCTATACCCTACACTCTATACCCTACACTCTATACCCTACACTCTATACCCTACACTCCACACTCTATACCCTACACTCTATACCCTACACTCTACACCCTACACTCTATACCCTACACTCTATACCCTACACTCTATACCCTACACTCTATACCCTACACTCTACACTCTATACCCTACACTCTATACCCTACACTCTATACCCTACACTCTATACCTTACACTCTAAACCCTACACTCCATACCCTACACTCCATACCCTACACTCCATACCCTACACTCTACACTCTATACCCTACACTCTATACCCTACACACTATACCATACACTCTATACCCTACACTCTATACCTTACACTCTATACCCTACACTCTATACCCTACACTCTATACCCTACACTCTATACCCTACACTCTACACTCTATACCCTACACTCTATACCCTACACTCTATACCCTACACTCTATACTTTACACTCTAAACCCTACACTCCATACCCTACACTCCATACCCTACACTCTATACCCTACACTCTACACTCTATAGCCTACACTCTATACCCTACACTCTATACCATACACTCTATAGCCTACACTCTACACTCTAAACCCCACACTCTACACTCTACTCTATACCCCACACTCTATACCCTACACTCTATACCCTACACTCTACACTCTATACCCTACACTCTATACCCTACACTCTATACCCTACACTCTATACCCTACAATCTACACTCTATACCCTACACTCTATACCCTACACTCTACACTCTATACCCTACACTCTATACCTTACAATCTAAACCCTACAATCTACACTCTATACCCTACACTCTATACCCTACACTCTACACTCTATACCCTACACTCTATACCCTACACTCTACACTCTATACCCTACACTCTATACCCTACACTCTACACCCTACACTCTATACCCTACACTCTACACCCTACACTCTATACCCTACACGCTATACCATACACTCTATACCCTACACTCTATACCCTTCACTCTATACCCTACACTCTACACTCTATACCCTACACTCTATACCCTACACTCTATACCCTACACTCTACACTCTATACCCTACACTCTATACCCTACACTCTACACCCTACATTCTATACCCTACACTCTATACCATACACTCTACACCCTACACTCTATACCCTACACGCTATACCATACACTTTATACCTTACACTCTATACCCTACACTCTATACCCTACACTCTACACTCTATACCCTACACTCTATACCCTACACACTATACCATACACTCTATACCCTACACTCTATACCCTACACTCTATACCCTACACTCTATACCCTACACTCTACACTCTATACCCTACACTCTATTCCCTACACTCTATACCCTACAATCTACACACTATACCCTACACTCTATACCCTACAATCTACATTCTATACCCTAAACTCTATACCCTACTCTCTATACCCTACACTCTATACCCTACACTCTGTACCCTACAATCTACACTTTATACCCTACACTCTATACCCTACACTCTACACTCTATACCCTACACTCTATACCCTACACTCTACACCCTACACTCTATACCCTACACTCTACATTCTATACCCTACACTCTATACCCTTCACTCTATACCCTACACTCTACACTCTATACCTTAGACTCTATACCCTACACTCTATACCCTACACTCTACACTCCATACCCTACACTCTATACCCTACACTCTACAACCTACACTCTATACCCTACACTCTATACCATTCACTCTATACCCTACACTCTATACCTTATACTCTATACCGTACACTCTATACCCTCCACTCTGCACTCTATACCCTACACTCTATACCCTACACACTATACCATACACTCTATACCCTACACTCTACACTCTACTCTATACCCCACACTATATTACCTACACTCTATACCCTACACTCTATACCCTACACTGTACACTCTATACCCTACACTCTATACCCTACACTCTTTACCCTACACTCTATACCCTACAATCTACACTCTATACCCTACACTCTATACCTTACACTCTACTACACTCTATACCCTAAACTCTATACCCTACACTCTATACCCTACAATCTACATTCTAAACCCTAAACTCTATTCCCTACACTCTATACCCTACAATCTATACCCTACACTCTATACCCTACACGCTATACCCTACACTCTATACCCTACACTCTACACTCTATACCCTACACTCTATACCCTACACTCTACACTCTATACCCTACACTCTATACCCTACACTCTACACCCTACACTCTATACCCTACAATCTATACCATACACTCTATACCCTACACTCTATACCTTACACTCTATACCCTACACTCTACACCCTACACTCTACACTCTATACTCCACACTCTATACCCTAAACTCTATTCCCTACACTCTACACCCTACACTCTATACCCTACACGCTATACCATACACTTTATACCTTACACTCTATACCCTACACTCTATACCCTACACTCTACACTCTATACCCTACACTCTATACCCTACACACTATACCATACACTCTATACCCTACACTCTACACTCTGTACCCTACACTCTATACCCTACACACTATACCATACACTCTATACCCTACACTCTATACCATACACTCTATACCCTACACTCTTCACTCTATACCCTACACTCTATGCCCTACACTCTATACCCTACATTCTACACTCTATACCCTACACTCTATACCCTACACTCTACACTCTATACTCTACACTCTATTCCCTACACTCTATACCCTACAATCTACATTCTATACCCTAAACTCTATACCCTACACTCTATACCCTACAATCTATACCCTACACTCTATACCCTACACTCAATACCCTACACTCTATACCCTACACTCTATACCCTACACTCTACACTCTATACCCTACACTCTATACAGTACACTCTACACTCTATACCCTACACTCTATACCCTACACTCTAGACCCTACACTCTATACCCTACAATCTATACCATACACTCTATACCCTACACTCTATACCCTACACTCTACACTCTATACCCTACACTCTATTCCCTTCACTCTATACCCTACACTCTATACCCTACACTCTATACCCTACACTCTATACCCTACACTCCACACTCTATACCCTACACTCTATACCCTACACTCTACACCCTACACTCTATACCCTACACTCTATACCCTACACTCTATACCCTACACTCTATACCCTACACTCTACACTCTATACCCTACACTCTATACCCTACACTCTATACCCTACACTCTATACCTTACACTCTAAACCCTACACTCCATACCCTACACTCCATACCCTACACTCCATACCCTACACTCTACACTCTATACCCTACACTCTATACCCTACACACTATACCATACACTCTATACCCTACACTCTATACCTTACACTCTATACCCTACACTCTATACCCTACACTCTATACCCTACACTCTATACCCTACACTCTATACCCTACACTCTACACTCTATACCCTACACTCTATACCCTACACTCTATACCCTACACTCTATACCTTACACTCTAAACCCTACACTCCATACCCTATACTCCATACCCTACACTCTATACCCTACACTCTACACTCTATAGCCTACACTCTATACCCTACACTCTATACCATACACTCTATACCATACACTCTATAGCCTACACTCTACACTCTAAACCCCACACTCTACACTCTACTCTATACCCCACACTCTATACCCTACACTCTATACCCTACACTCTACACTCTATACCCTACACTCTATACCCTACACTCTATACCCTACACTCTATACCCTACAATCTACACTCTATACCCTACACTCTATACCCTACACTCTACACTCTATACCCTACACTCTATACCTTACAATCTAAACCCTACAATCTACACTCTATACCCTACACTCTATACCCTACACTCTACACTCTATACCCTACACTCTATACCCTACACTCTATACCCTACACTCTACACTCTATACCCTACACTCTATACCCTACACTCTACACCCTACACTCTATACCCTACACTCTACACCCTACACTCTATACCCTACACGCTATACCATACACTCTATACCCTACACTCTATACCCTTCACTCTATACCCTACACTCTACACTCTATACCCTACACTCTATACCCTACACTCTATACCCTACACTCTACACTCTATACCCTACACTCTATACCCTACACTCTACACCCTACATTCTATACCCTACACTCTATACCATACACTCTACACCCTACACTCTATACCCTACACGCTATACCATACACTTTATACCTTACACTCTATACCCTACACTCTATACCCTACACTCTACACTCTATACCCTACACTCTATACCCTACACACTATACCATACACTCTATACCCTACACTCTATACCCTACACTCTATACCCTACACTCTATACC
Organism: Ranitomeya imitator; assembly: GCF_032444005.1. NCBI lineage: Eukaryota > Metazoa > Chordata > Amphibia > Anura > Dendrobatidae > Ranitomeya > Ranitomeya imitator. The sequence continues at coordinate 34,437 of NW_027193836.1, forward strand.
CTACACTCTACACTCTATACCCTACACTCTATTCCCTACACTCTATACCCTACAATCTACACACTATACCCTACACTCTATACCCTACAATCTACATTCTATACCCTAAACTCTATACCCTACTCTCTATACCCTACACTCTATACCCTACACTCTGTACCCTACAATCTACACTTTATACCCTACACTCTATACCCTACACTCTACACTCTATACCCTACACTCTATACCCTACACTCTACACCCTACACTCTATACCCTACACTCTACATTCTATACCCTACACTCTATACCCTTCACTCTATACCCTACACTCTACACTCTATACCTTAGACTCTATACCCTACACTCTATACCCTACACTCTACACTCCATACCCTACACTCTATACCCTACACTCTACAACCTACACTCTATACCCTACACTCTATACCATTCACTCTATACCCTACACTCTATACCTTATACTCTATACCGTACACTCTATACCCTACACTCTGCACTCTATACCCTACACTCTATACCCTACACACTATACCATACACTCTATACCCTACACTCTACACTCTACTCTATACCCCACACTATATTACCTACACTCTATACCCTACACTCTATACCCTACACTGTACACTCTATACCCTACACTCTATACCCTACACTCTTTACCCTACACTCTATACCCTACAATCTACACTCTATACCCTACACTCTATACCTTACACTCTACTACACTCTATACCCTAAACTCTATACCCTACACTCTATACCCTACAATCTACATTCTAAACCCTAAACTCTATTCCCTACACTCTATACCCTACAATCTATACCCTACACTCTATACCCTACACGCTATACCCTACACTCTATACCCTACACTCTACACTCTATACCCTACACTCTATACCCTACACTCTACACTCTATACCCTACACTCTATACCCTACACTCTACACCCTACACTCTATACCCTACAATCTATACCATACACTCTATACCCTACACTCTATACCTTACACTCTATACCCTACACTCTACACCCTACACTCTACACTCTATACTCCACACTCTATACCCTAAACTCTATTCCCTACACTCTATACCCTACACTCTACACTTTATACCCTACACTCTATACCCTACACTCTATACCCTACACTCTATACCCTATACCCTACACTCTATACCCTACACACTATACCTTACACTCTATACCCTACACTCTATACCTTACACTCTATACCCTACACTCTACACCCTACAATCTATACCCTACACTCTATACCCTACACTTTATACCCTACACTCTATACCCTACACTATATACCCTACACTCTATACCCTACACTCTACACTCTATACCCTACACTCTATACCCTACAATCTATACCCTACACTCTACACTCTACAATCTATACCCTACACTCTACACTCTATACACTACACTCTATACCCTACACTCTATACTCTACACACTATACCCTACACTCTATACCCTACACTCCATACACTACACTCCATACCCTACACTCTATACCCTACACTCTACACTCTGTACCCTACACTCTATACCCTACACACTATACCATACACTCTATACCCTACACTCTATACCATACACTCTATACCCTACACTCTTCACTCTATACCCTACACTCTATGCCCTACACTCTATACCCTACATTCTACACTCTATACCCTACACTCTATACCCTACACTCTACACTCTATACCCTACACTCTATTCCCTACACTCTATACCCTACAATCTACATTCTATACCCTAAACTCTATACCCTACACTCTATACCCTACAATCTATACCCTACACTCTATACCCTACACTCAATACCCTACACTCTATACCCTACACTCTATACCCTACACTCTACACTCTATACCCTACACTCTATACCCTACACTCTACACTCTATACCCTACACTCTATACCCTACACTCTAGACCCTACACTCTATACCCTACAATCTATACCATACACTCTATACCCTACACTCTATACCCTACACTCTACACTCTATACCCTACACTCTATTCCCTTCACTCTATACCCTACACTCTACACTCCATACCCTACACTCTATACCCTACACTCTACAACCTACACTCTATACCCTACACTCTATACCATTCACTCTATACCCTACACTCTATACCTTATACTCTATACCGTACACTCTATACCCTACACTCTGCACTCTATACCCTACACTCTATACCCTACACACTATACCATACACTCTATACCCTACACTCTACACTCTACTCTATACCCCACACTATATTACCTACACTCTATACCCTACACTCTATACCCTACACTGTACACTCTATACCCTACACTCTATACCCTACACTCTTTACCCTACACTCTATACCCTACAATCTACACTCTATACCCTACACTCTATACCTTACACTCTACTACACTCTATACCCTAAACTCTATACCCTACACTCTATACCCTACAATCTACATTCTAAACCCTAAACTCTATTCCCTACACTCTATACCCTACAATCTATACCCTACACTCTATACCCTACACGCTATACCCTACACTCTATACCCTACACTCTACACTCTATACCCTACACTCTATACCCTACACTCTACACTCTATACCCTACACTCTATACCCTACACTCTACACCCTACACTCTATACCCTACAATCTATACCATACACTCTATACCCTACACTCTATACCTTACACTCTATACCCTACACTCTACACCCTACACTCTACACTCTATACTCCACACTCTATACCCTAAACTCTATTCCCTACACTCTATACCCTACACTCTACACTTTATACCCTACACTCTATACCCTACACTCTATACCCTACACTCTATACCCTATACCCTACACTCTATACCCTACACACTATACCTTACACTCTATACCCTACACTCTATACCTTACACTCTATACCCTACACTCTACACCCTACAATCTATACCCTACACTCTATACCCTACACTTTATACCCTACACTCTATACCCTACACTATATACCCTACACTCTATACCCTACACTCTACACTCTATACCCTACACTCTATACCCTACAATCTATACCCTACACTCTATACCCTACACTCAATACCCTACACTCTATACCCTACACTCTATACCCTACACTCTACACTCTATACCCTACACTCCATACCCTACACTCTACACTATATACCCTACACTCTATACCTCACAATCTATACCCTACACTCTATACCATACCCTCTATACCATACACTCTACATTCTATACCCTACACTCTACACCCTACACTCTATACCCTACACTCTATACCCTACACTCTACACTCTACAATCTATACCCTACACTCTACACTCTATACACTACACTCTATACCCTACACTCTATACTCTACACACTATACCCTACACTCTATACCCTACACTCCATACACTACACTCCATACCCTACACTCTATACCCTACACTCTACACTCTGTACCCTACACTCTATACCCTACACACTATACCATACACTCTATACCCTACACTCTATACCATACACTCTATACCCTACACTCTTCACTCTATACCCTACACTCTATGCCCCACACTCTATACCCTACATTCTACACTCTATACCCTACACTCTATACCCTACACTCTACACTCTATACCCTACACTCTATTCCCTACACTCTATACCCTACAATCTACATTCTATACCCTAAACTCTATACCCTACACTCTATACCCTACAATCTATACCCTACACTCTATACCCTACACTCAATACCCTACACTCTATACCCTACACTCTATACCCTACACTCTACACTCTATACCCTACACTCTATACCCTACACTCTACACTCTATACCCTACACTCTATACCCTACACTCTAGACCCTACACTCTATACCCTACAATCTATACCATACACTCTATACCCTACACTCTATACCCTACACTCTACACTCTATACCCTACACTCTATTCCCTTCACTCTATACCCTACACTCTATACCCTACACTCTATACCCTACACTCTATACCCTACACTCCACACTCTATACCCTACACTCTATACCCTACACTCTACACCCTACACTCTATACCCTACACTCTATACCCTACACTCTATACCCTACACTCTATACCCTACACTCTACACTCTATACCCTACACTCTATACCCTACACTCTATACCCTACACTCTATACCTTACACTCTAAACCCTACACTCCATACCCTACACTCCATACCCTACACTCCATACCCTACACTCTACACTCTATACCCTACACTCTATACCCTACACACTATACCATACACTCTATACCCTACACTCTATACCTTACACTCTATACCCTACACTCTATACCCTACACTCTATACCCTACACTCTACACTCTATACCCTACACTCTATACCCTACACTCTATACCCTACACTCTATACCTTACACTCTAAACCCTACACTCCATACCCTACACTCCATACCCTACACTCTATACCCTACACTCTACACTCTATAGCCTACACTCTATACCCTACACTCTATACCATACACTCTATACCATACACTCTATAGCCTACACTCTACACTCTAAACCCCACACTCTACACTCTACTCTATACCCCACACTCTATACCCTACACTCTATACCCTACACTCTACACTCTATACCCTACACTCTATACCCTACACTCTATACCCTACACTCTATACCCTACAATCTACACTCTATACCCTACACTCTATACCCTACACTCTACACTCTATACCCTACACTCTATACCTTACAATCTAAACCCTACAATCTATACTCTATACCCTACACTCTATACCCTACACTCTACACTCTATACCCTACACTCTATACCCTACACTCTATACCCTACACTCTACACTCTATACCCTACACTCTATACCCTACACTCTACACCCTACACTCTATACCCTACACTCTACACCCTACACTCTATACCCTACACGCTATACCATACACTCTATACCCTACACTCTATACCCTTCACTCTATACCCTACACTCTACACTCTATACCCTACACTCTATACCCTACACTCTATACCCTACACTCTACACTCTATACCCTACACTCTATACCCTACACTCTACACCCTACATTCTATACCCTACACTCTATACCATACACTCTACACCCTACACTCTATACCCTACACGCTATACCATACACTTTATACCTTACACTCTATACCCTACACTCTATACCCTACACTCTACACTCTATACCCTACACTCTATACCCTACACACTATACCATACACTCTATACCCTACACTCTACACTCTGTACCCTACACTCTATACCCTACACACTATACCATACACTCTATACCCTACACTCTATACCCTACACTCTACACTCTATACCCTACACTCTATACCCTACACTCTATACCCTACACTCTACACTCTATACCCTACACTCTATACCCTACACTCTACACCCTACATTCTATACCCTACACTCTATACCATACACTCTACACCCTACACTCTATACCCTACACGCTATACCATACACTTTATACCTTACACTCTATACCCTACACTCTATACCCTACACTCTACACTCTATACCCTACACTCTATACCCTACACACTATACCATACACTCTATACCCTACACTCTACACTCTGTACCCTACACTCTATACCCTACACACTATACCATACACTCTATACCCTACACTCTATACCATACACTCTATACCCTACACTCTTCACTCTATACCCTACACTCTATGCCCTACACTCTATACCCTACATTCTACACTCTATACCCTACACTCTACACTCTATACTCTACACTCTATTCCCTACACTCTATACCCTACAATCTACATTCTATACCCTAAACTCTATACCCTACACTCTATACCCTACAATCTATACCCTACACTCTATACCCTACACTCAATACCCTACACTCTATACCCTACACTCTATACCCTACACTCTACACTCTATACCCTACACTCTATACCCTACACTCTAGACCCTACACTCTATACCCTACAATCTATACCATACACTCTATACCCTACACTCTATACCCTACACTCTACACTCTATACCCTACACTCTATTCCCTTCACTCTATACCCTACACTCTATACCCTACACTCTATACCCTACACTCTATACCCTACACTCCACACTCTATACCCTACACTCTATACCCTACACTCTACACCCTACACTCTATACCCTACACTCTATACCCTACACTCTATACCCTACACTCTATACCCTACACTCTACACTCTATACCCTACACTCTATACCCTACACTCTATACCCTACACTCTATACCTTACACTCTAAACCCTACACTCCATACCCTACACTCCATACCCTACACTCTACACTCTATACCCTACACTCTATACCCTACACACTATACCATACACTCTATACCCTACACTCTATACCTTACACTCTATACCCTACACTCTATACCCTACACTCTATACCCTACACTCTATACCCTACACTCTATACCCTACACTCTACACTCTATACCCTACACTCTATACCCTACACTCTATACCTTACACTCTAAACCCTACACTCCATACCCTACACTCCATACCCTACACTCTATACCCTACACTCTACACTCTATAGCCTACACTCTATACCCTACACTCTATACCATACACTCTATACCATACACTCTATAGCCTACACTCTACACTCTAAACCCCACACTCTACACTCTACTCTATACCCCACACTCTATACCCTACACTCTATACCCTACACTCTACACTCTATACCCTACACTCTATACCCTACACTCTATACCCTACACTCTATACCCTACAATCTACACTCTATACCCTACACTCTATACCCTACACTCTACACTCTATACCCTACACTCTATACCTTACAATCTAAACCCTACAATCTACACTCTATACCCTACACTCTATACCCTACACTCTACACTCTATACCCTACACTCTATACCCTACACTCTATACCCTACACTCTACACTCTATACCCTACACTCTATACCCTACACTCTACACCCTACACTCTATACCCTACACTCTACACCCTACACTCTATACCCTACACGCTATACCATACACTCTATACCCTACACTCTATACCCTTCACTCTATACCCTACACTCTACACTCTATACCCTACACTCTATACCCTACACTCTATACCCTACACTCTACACTCTATACCCTACACTCTATACCCTGCACTCTACACCCTACATTCTATACCCTACACTCTATACCATACACTCTACACCCTACACTCTATACCCTACACGCTATACCATACACTTTATACCTTACACTCTATACCCTACACTCTATACCCTACACTCTACACTCTATACCCTACACTCTATACCCTACACACTATACCATACACTCTATACCCTACACTCTATACCCTACACTCTCTACCCTACACTCTATACCCTACACTCTACACTCTATACCCTACACTCTATTCCCTACAATCTACACACTATACCCTACACTCTATACCCTACAATCTACATTCTATACCCTAAACTCTATACCCTACTCTCTATACCCTACACTCTATACCCTACACTCTGTACCCTACAATCTACACTTTATACCCTACACTCTATACCCTACACTCTACACTCTATACCCTACACTCTATACCCTACACTCTACACCCTACACTCTATACCCTACACTCTACATTCTATACCCTACACTCTATACCCTTCACTCTATACCCTACACTCTACACTCTATACCTTAGACTCTATACCCTACACTCTATACCCTACACTCTACACTCCATACCCTACACTCTATACCCTACACTCTACAACCTACACTCTATACCCTACACTCTATACCATTCACTCTATACCCTACACTCTATACCTTATACTCTATACCGTACACTCTATACCCTACACTCTGCACTCTATACCCTACACTCTATACCCTACACACTATACCATACACTCTATACCCTACACTCTACACTCTACTCTATACCCCACACTATATTACCTACACTCTATACCCTACACTCTATACCCTACACTGTACACTCTATACCCTACACTCTATACCCTACACTCTTTACCCTACACTCTATACCCTACAATCTACACTCTATACCCTACACTCTATACCTTACACTCTACTACACTCTATACCCTACACTCTATACCCTACACTCTATACCCTACAATCTACATTCTAAACCCTAAACTCTATTCCCTACACTCTATACCCTACAATCTATACCCTACACTCTATACCCTACACGCTATACCCTACACTCTATACCCTACACTCTACACTCTATACCCTACACTCTATACCCTACACTCTACACTCTATACCCTACACTCTATACCCTACACTCTACACCCTACACTCTATACCCTACAATCTATACCATACACTCTATACCCTACACTCTATACCTTACACTCTATACCCTACACTCTACACCCTACACTCTACACTCTATACTCCACACTTTATACCCTAAACTCTATTCCCTACACTCTATACCCTACACTCTACACTTTATACCCTACACTCTATACCCTACACTCTATACCCTACACTCTATACCCTATACCCTACACTCTATACCCTACACACTATACCTTACACTCTATACCCTACACTCTATACCTTACACTCTATACCCTACACTCTGCACCCTACAATCTATACCCTACACTCTATACCCTACACTTTATACCCTACACTCTATACCCTACACTATATACCCTACACTCTATACCCTACACTCTACACTCTATACCCTACACTCTATACCCTACAATCTATACCCTACACTCTATACCCTACACTCAATACCCTACACTCTATACCCTACACTCTATACCCTACACTCTACACTCTATACCCTACACTCCATACCCTACACTCTACACTATATACCCTACACTCTATACCTCACAATCTATACCCTACACTCTATACCATACCCTCTATACCATACACTCTACATTCTATACCCTACACTCTACACCCTACACTCTATACCCTACACTCTATACCCTACACTCTACACTCTATACCCTACACTCTATACGCTACACTCTACATTCTATACCCTACACTCTATACCCTACACTCTACACCCTACACTCTATACCATACACTCTATACCCTACACTCTATACCCTACACTCTATACCCTACACTCTACACCATACACTCTATACCCTACACTCTATACCTTACACTCTATACCCTACACTCTATACTCTACACTCTATACCATACACTCTATACCATACACTCTATACCCTACACTCTATAACCTACACTCTATACCATACACTCTATACCCTACACTCTACACTCTACAATCTATACCCTACACTCTACACTCTATACCCTACACTCTATACCCTACAATCTATACTCTACACTCTATACCCTACACTCTATACCCTACACTCCATACACTACACTCCATACCCTACACTCCATACCCTACACTCTACTCTCTATACCCTACAGTCTATACCCTACACACTATACCATACACTCTATACCATACACTCTATACCTTACACTCTATACCCTACACTCTACACTCTACACTCTATACCCCACACTCTATACCCTACACTCTATACCCTACACTCTATACCATACACTCCATACCCTACACTCTATACCCTACACTCTACACTCTACACTCTATACCCTACACTCTATACCATACACTCTATACCATACACTCTATAGCCTACACTCTACACTCTAAACCCCACACTCTACACTCTACACTCTATATCCTACACTCTATTCCATACACTCTATTCCATACACTCTATACCCTACACTCTATATCGTACACTCTATACCCAACACTCTACACTCTACAATCTATACCCTACACTCTACACTCTATACCCTACACTCTATACCCTAAACTCTATAGTTTACACTCTATACCCTAAGCTCTATACCCTACACTCTATAACCTACACTCTATACCATACACTCTATACCATACACTCTATACCTTACACTCTATACCCTACACTCTACACTCTACACTCTATACCCCACACTCTATACCCTACACTCTATACCATACACTCTATACCATACACTCTATACCCTACACTCTATAACCTACACTCTATACCATACACTCTATACCCTACACTCTACACTCTACAATCTATACCCTACACTCTACACTCTATACCGTACACTCTATACCCTACACTCTATACTCTACACTCTATACCCTACACTCTATTCCCTACACTCCATACACTACACTCCATACCCTACACTCTATACCCTACACTCTACACTCTGTACCCTACACTCTATACCCTACACACTATACCATACACTCTATACCCTACACTCTATACCATACACTCTATACCCTACACTCTACACTCTATACCCTACACTCTATGCCCTACACTCTATACCCTACAATCTACACTCTATACCCTACACTCTATACCCTACACTCTACACTCTATACCCTACACTCTATTCCCTACACTCTATACCCTACATTCTACATTCTATACCCTAAACTCTATACCCTACACTCTATACCCTACAATCTATACCCTACACTCTATACCCTACACTCAATACCCTACACTCTATACCCTACACTCTATACCCTACACTCTACACTCTATACCCTACACTCTATGCCCTACACTCTATACCCTACATTCTACATTCTATACCCTAAACTCTATACCCTACACTCTATACCCTACAATCTATACCCTACACTCTATACCCTACACTCAATACCCTACACTCTATACCCTACACTCTATACCCTACACTCTACACTCTATACCCTACACTCTATACCCTACACTCTACACTCTATACCCTACACTCTATACCCTACACTCTAGACCCTACTCTCCATACCCTACAATCTATACCATACACTCTATACCCTACACTCTATACCCTACACTCTACACTCTATACCCTACACTCTATACCCTACACTCTACACCCTACACTCTATACCCTACACTCCACACTCTATACCCTACACTCTATACCCTACACTCTACACCCTACACTCTATACCCTACACTCTATACCCTACACTCTATACCCTACACTCTATACCCTACACTCTACACTCTATACCCTACACTCTATACCCTACACTCAATACCCTACACTCTATACCTTACACTCTAAACCCTACACTCCATACCCTGCACTCCATACCCTACACTCTATACCCTACACTCTACACTCTATACCCTACACTCTATACCCTACACTCTATACCCTACACTCCACACTCTATACCCTACACTCTATACCCTACACTCTACACCCTACACTCTATACCCTACACTCTATACCCTACACTCTATACCCTACACTCCATACACTACACTCCATACCCTACACTCTATACCCTACACTCTACACTCTGTACCCTACACTCTATACCCTACACACTATACCATACACTCTATACCCTACACTCTATACCATACACTCTATACCCTACACTCTACACTCTATACCCTACACTCTATGCCCTACACTCTATACCCTACAATCTACACTCTATACCCTACACTCTATACCCTACACTCTACACTCTATACCCTACACTCTATTCCCTACACTCTATACCCTACATTCTACATTCTATACCCTAAACTCTATACCCTACACTCTATACCCTACAATCTATACCCTACACTCTATACCCTACACTCAATACCCTACACTCTATACCCTACACTCTATACCCTACACTCTACACTCTATACCCTACACTCTATGCCCTACACTCTATACCCTACATTCTACATTCTATACCCTAAACTCTATACCCTACACTCTATACCCTACAATCTATACCCTACACTCTATACCCTACACTCAATACCCTACACTCTATACCCTACACTCTATACCCTACACTCTACATTCTATACCCTACACTCTATACCCTACACTCTACACTCTATACCCTACACTCTATACCCTACACTCTAGACCCTACTCTCCATACCCTACAATCTACACCATACACTCTATACCCTACACTCTATACCCTACACTCTACACTCTATACCCTACACTCTACACTCTATACCCTACACTCTATACCCTACACTCTATACCCTACACTCCACACTCTATACCCTACACTCTATACCCTACACTCTACACCCTACACTCTATACCCTACACTCCACACTCTATACCCTACACTCTATACCCTACACTCTACACCCTACACTCTATACCCTACACTCTATACCCTACACTCTATACCCTACACTCTATACCCTACACTCTACACTCTATACCCTACACTCTATACCCTACACTCAATACCCTACACTCTATACCTTACACTCTAAACCCTACACTCCATACCCTACACTCCATACCCTACACTCTATACCCTACACTCTACACTCTATACCCTACACTCTATACCCTACACTCTATACCCTACACTCCACACTCTATACCCTACACTCTATACCCTACACTCTACACCCTACACTCTATACCCTACACTCTATACCCTACACTCTATACCCTACACTCTACACTCTATACCCTACACTCTATACCCTACACTCTATACCCTACACTCTATACCTTACACTCTAAACCCTACACTCCATACCCTACACTCCATACCCTACACTCTATACCCTACACTCTACACTCTATACCCTACACTCTATATCGTACACTCTATACCCTACACTCTACACTCTACAATCTATACCCTACACTCTACACTCTATACCCTACACTCTATACCCTAAACTCTATAGTTTACACTCTATACCCTAAGCTCTATACCCTACACTCCAGACGCTACACTCCATACCCTACACTCTATACCCTACACTCTACACTCTATGCCCTACACTCTATACCCTACACACTATACCATACTCTCTATACCCTACACTCTACACTCTACTCTATACCCCACACTCTATACCCTACACTCTATACCCTACACTCTATACCCTACACTCTACACTCTATACACTACACTCTATACCCTACACTCTATACCCTACACTCTATACCCTACAATCTACACTCTATACCCTACACTCTATACCCTACACTCTACACTCTATACCCTACACTCTATACCCTACAATCTAAACCCTACAATCTACACTCTATACCCTACACTCTATACCCTACACTCTACACTCTATACCCTACACTCTATACCCTACACTCTATACCCTACACTCTACACTCTATACCCTACACTCTATACCCTACACTCTACACCCTACACTCTATACCCTACACTCTATACCATACACTCTATACCCTACACTCTATACCCTTCACTCTATACCCTACACTCTACACTCTATACCCTACACTCTATACCCTACACTCTATACCCTACACTCTACACTCTATAGCATACACTCTATACCCTACACTCTACACCCTACACTCTATACCCTACAATCTATACCATACACTCTATACCCTACACTCTATACCCTACACTCTACACTCTATACCCTACACTCTATACCCTTCACTCTATACCCTACACTCTATACCCTACACTCTACACCCTACACTCTATACCCTACACTCTATACCATACACTCTATACCCTACACTCTATACCTTACACTCTATACCCTACACTCTATACCCTACACTCTACACTCTATACCCTACACTCTATACCCTACACACTATACCATACACTCTATACCCAACACTCTACACTCTACTCTATACCACACACTCTATACCCTATACTCTATACCCTACACTCTATAACCTACACTCTACACTCTATACCCTACACTCTATACCCTACAATCTACACTCTATACCGTACACTCTATACCCTACACTCTACACTCTATACCCTACACTCTATACCCTACACTCTATACCCTACAATCTACATTCTAAACCCTAAACTCTATACCTTACACTCTATACCCTACAATCTATACCCTACACTCTATACCCTACACTCTATAACCTACACTCTATACCCTACACTCTATACCCTACACTCTACACTCTATACCCTACACTCTATACCCTACGCTCTACACTCTATACCCTACACTCTATACCCTACACTCTACACCCTACACTCTATACCCTACAATCTATACCATACACTCTATACCCGACACTCTATACCTTACACTCTATACCCTACACTCTACACCCTACACTCTGCACTCTATACCCCACACTCTATACCCTAAACTCTATACCCTACACTCTATACCCTACACTCTACACTTTATAACGTACACTCTACACTCTATACCCTACACTCTATACCCTACACTCTACACCCTACACTCTATACCCTACAATCTATACCATACACTCTATGCCCTACACTCTATACCTTACACTCTATACCCTACACTCTATACCCTACACTCTACACTCTATACCCTACACTCTATACCCTACACTCTACACCATACACTCTATACCCTACACTCTATACCTTACACTCTATACCCTACACTCTATACCCTACACACTATACCATACACTCTATACCCTACACTCTATACCCTACACTCTATACCCTACACTCTATACCCTACACTCTACACTCTATATCCTACACTCTATTCCCTACACTCTACACCCTACAATCTACACTCTATACCCTACACTCTATACCCTACACTCTACACACTATACCCTACACTCTATACCCTACACTCTATACCCTACAATCTACATTCTATACCCTAAACTCTATACCCTACACTCCATACCCTACAATCTATACCCTACACTCTATACCCTACACTCTATACCCTACACTCTACACTCTATACCCTACACTCTATACCCTACACTCTACACTCTATACCATACACTCTATACCCTACACTCTACACCCTACACTCTATACCCTACAATCTATACCATACACTCTATACCCTACACTCTATACCCTACACTCTACACTCTATACCCTACACTCTATACCCTTCACTCTATAAACTACACTCTATACCCTACACTCTACACCCTACACTCTATACCATACACTCTATACCCTACACTCTATACCTTACACTCTATACCCTACACTCTATACCCTACACTCTACACTCTATACCCTACACTCTGTACCCTACACACTATACCATACACTCTATACCCAACACTCTACACTCTACTCTATACCACACACTCTATACCCTACACTCTATACCCTACACTCTATAACCTACACTCTACACTCTATACCCTACACTCTATACCCTACACTCTATACCCTACAATCTACACTCTATACCCTACACTCTATACCCTACACTCTACACTCTATACCCTACACTCTATACCCTACACTCTATACTCTATACCCTACACTCTATTCCCTACACTCTAGACCCTACACTCTATACCCTACACTCTATACCCTACACTCTATACCCTTCACTCTATACCCTACACTCTACACTCTATACCCTACACTCTATTCCCTACACTCTAGACCCTACACTCTATACCCTACACTCTATACCCTACACTCTATACCCTTCACTCTATACCCTACACTCTACACTCTATACCCTACACTCTATAACCTACACTCTATACCCTACACTCCACACTCTATACCCTACACTCTATACCCTACACTCTACACCCTACACTCTATACCCTACACTCTATACCCTACACTCTATACCTTACACTCTATACCCTATACTCTATACCCTACACTCTACACTCTATACCCTACACTTTATACCCTACACTCTATACCCTACACTCTATACCTTACACTCTAAACCCTACACTCCATACCCTACACTCCATACCCTACACTCTACAATCTATACCCTACACTCTATACCCTACACTCTATACCCTACACTCTATACCCTACACTCTATACCTTACACTCTATACCCTACACTCTATACCCTACACTCTACAATCTATACCCTACACTCTATACCCTACACACTATACCATACACTCTATACCCTACACTCTATACCCTACACTCTATACCCTACACTCTATACCCTACACTCTATACGCTACACTCTACATTCTATACCCTACACTCTATACCCTACACTCTACACTCTATACCCTACACTCTATACCCTACACTCTACACCCTACACTCTGTACCATACACTCTATACCCTACACTCTATACCCTACACTCTACACCATACACTCTATACCTTACACTCTATACCTTACACTCTATACCCTACACTCTATACCCTACACTCTATACCATACACTCTATACCATACACTCTATACCCTACGCTCTATACCCTACACTCTATACCCTACAATCTACACTCTATACCCTACACTCTATACCCTACACTCTACACTCTATAACCTACACTCTATACCCTACACTCTACACTCTATACCCTACACTCTATACCCTACACTCTATACCCTACACTCTACACTCTATAACCTACACTTTATACCCTACACTCTACACCCTACACTCTATACCCTACACTCTACACCCTACACTCTACACCCTACACTCTATACCATACACTCCACACCCTACACTCTATACCCTACACGCTATACCATACACTTTATACCTTACACTCTATACCCTACACTCTATACCCTACACTCTACACTCTATACCCTACACTCTATACCCTACACACTATACCATACACTCTATACCCTTACACTCTATACCCTACACTCTATACCCTACACTCTATACCATACACTCTATACCATACACTCTATACCCTACGCTCTATACCCTACACTCTATACCCTACAATCTACACTCTATACCCTACACTCTATACCCTACACTCTACACTCTATAACCTACACTCTATACCCTACACTCTACACTCTATACCCTACACTCTATACCCTACACTCTATACCCTACACTCTACACTCTATAACCTACACTTTATACCCTACACTCTACACCCTACACTCTATACCCTACACTCTACACCCTACACTCTACACCCTACACTCTATACCATACACTCTACACCCTACACTCTATACCCTACACGCTATACCATACACTTTATACGTTACACTCTATACCCTACACTCTATACCCTACACTCTACACTCTATACCCTACACTCTATACCCTACACACTATACCATACACTCTATACCCTACACTCTATACCCTACACTCTATACCCTACAATCTATACCCTACACTCTACACTCTATACCCTACACTCTATTCCCTACACTCTATACCCTACAATCTACACACTATACCCTACACTCTATACCCTACAATCTACATTCTATACCCTAAACTCTATACCCTACTCTCTATACCCTACACTCTATACCCTACACTCTGTACCCTACAATCTACACTTTATACCCTACACTCTATACCCTACACTCTACACTCTATACCCTACACTCTATACCCTACACTCTACACCCTACACTCTATACCCTACACTCTACATTCTATACCCTACACTCTATACCCTTCACTCTATACCCTACACTCTATACCTTAGACTCTATACCCTACACTCTACACTCCATACCCTACACTCTATACCCTACACACTATACCATACACTCTATACCCTACACTCTACACTCTACTCTATACCCCACACTATATTACCTACACTCTATACCCTACACTCTATACCCTACACTCTATACCCTACACTCTATACCATTCACTCTATACCCTACACTCTATACCTTATACTCTATACCGTACACTCTATACCCTACACTCTGCACTCTATACCCTACACTCTATACCCTACACACTATACCATACACTCTATACCCTACACTCTACACTCTACTCTATACCCCACACTATATTACCTACACTCTATACCCTACACTCTATACCCTACACTGTACACTCTATACCCTACACTCTATACCGTACACTCTTTACCCTACACTCTATACCCTACAATCTACACTCTATACCCTACACTCTATACCTTACACTCTACTACACTCTATACCCTACACTCTATACCCTACACTCTATACCCTACAATCTACATTCTAAACCCTAAACTCTATTCCCTACACTCTATACCCTACAATCTATACCCTACACTCTATACCCTACACGCTATACCCTACACTCTATACCCTACACTCTACACTCTATACCCTACACTCTATACCCTACACTCTACACTCTATACCCTACACTCTATACCCTACACTCTACACCCTACACTCTATACCCTACAATCTATACCATACACTCTATACCCTACACTCTATACCTTACACTCTATACCCTACACTCTACACCCTACACTCTACACTCTATACTCCACACTCTATACCCTAAACTCTATTCCCTACACTCTATACCCTACACTCTACACTTTATACCCTACACTCTATAACCTACACTCTATACCCTACACTCTATACCCTATACCCTACACTCTATACCCTACACACTATACCTTACACTCTATACCCTACACTCTATACCTTACACTCTATACCCTACACTCTACACCCTACAATCTATACCCTACACTCTATACCCTACACTCTATACCCTACACTTTATACCCTACACTCTATACCCTACACTATATACCCTACACTCTATACCCTACACTCTACACTCTATACCCTACACTCTATACCATACACTCTATACCCTACACTCTACACTCTATACCCTACACTCCATACCCTACACTCTACACTATATACCCTACACTCTATACCTCACAATCTATACCCTACACTCTATACCATACCCTCTATACCATACACTCTACATTCTATACCCTACACTCTACACCCTACACTCTATACCCTACACTCTATACCCTACACTCTACACTCTATACCCTACACTCTATACGCTACACTCTACATTCTATACCCTACACTCTATACCCTACACTCTACACTCTATACCCTACACTCTATACCCTACACTCTACACCCTACACTCTATACCATACACTCTATACCCTACACTCTATACCCTACACTCTACACCATACACTCTATACCCTACACTCTATACCTTACACTCTATACCCTACACTCTATACTCTACACTCTATACCATACACTCTATACCATACACTCTATACCCTACACTCTATAACCTACACTCTATACCATACACTCTATACCCTACACTCTACACTCTACAATCTATACCCTACACTCTACACTCTATACCCTACACTCTATACCCTACAATCTATACTCTACACTCTATACCCTACACTCTATACCCTACACTCCATACACTACACTCCATACCCTACACTCTATACCCTACACTCTACTCTCTATACCCTACAGTCTATACCCTACACACTATACCATACACTCTATACCATACACTCTATACCTTACACTCTATACCCTACACTCTACACTCTACACTCTATACCCCACACTCTATACCCTACACTCTATACCCTACACTCTATACCATACACTCTATACCATACACTCTATACCCTACACTCTATAACCTACACTCTATACCATACACTCTATACCATACACTCTATACCTTACACTCTATACCCTACACTCTACACTCTACACTCTATACCCCACACTCTATACCCTACACTCTATACCCTACACTCTATACCATACACTCTATACCATACACTCTATACCCTACACTCTATAACCTACACTCTATACCATACACTCTATACCCTACACTCTACACTCTACAA
This sequence comes from Ranitomeya imitator, assembly GCF_032444005.1. Lineage (NCBI taxonomy): Eukaryota > Metazoa > Chordata > Amphibia > Anura > Dendrobatidae > Ranitomeya > Ranitomeya imitator. Next base: position 54,274 of record NW_027193836.1, read on the forward strand.
TCTATACCCTACACTCTACACTCTATACCGTACACTCTATACCCTACACTCTATACTCTACACTCTATACCCTACACTCTATTCCCTACACTCCATACACTACACTCCATACCCTACACTCTATACCCTACACTCTACACTCTGTACCCTACACTCTATACCCTACACACTATACCATACACTCTATACCCTACACTCTATTCCCTACACTTTATACCCTACACTCTATACCCTACACTATATACCCTACACTCTATACCCTACACTCTACACTCTATACCCTACACTCTATACCATACACTCTATACCCTACACTCTACACTCTATACCCTACACTCCATACCCTACACTCTATACCCTACAATCTACACTCTATACCCTACACTCTATACCCTACACTCTACACTCTATACCCCACACTCTATTCCCTACACTCTATACCCTACATTCTACATTCTATACCCTAAATTCTATACCCTACACTCTATACCCTACAATCTATACCCTACACTCTATACCCTACACTCAATACCCTATACTCTATACCCTACACTCTATACCCTACACTCTACACTCTATACCCTACACTCTATGCCCTACACTCTATACCCTACATTCTACAATCTGTACCCTAAACTCTATACCCTACACTCTATACCCTACAATCTATACCCTACACTCTATACCCTACACTCAATACCCTACACTCTATACCCTACACTCTATACCCTACACTCTACACTCTATACCCTACACTCTATACCCTACACTCTACACTCTATACCCTACACTCTATACCCTACACTCTAGACCCTACTCTCCATACCCTACAATCTATACCATACACTCTATACCCTACACTCTATACCCTACACTCTACACTCTATACCCTACACTCTATACCCTACACTCTACACCCTACACTCTATACCCTACACTCCACACTCTATACCCTACACTCTATACCCTACACTCTACACCCTACACTCTATACCCTACACTCTATACCCTACACTGTATACCCTACACTCTATACCCTACACTCTATACCCTACACTCTACACTCTATACCCTACACTCTATACCCTACACTCAATACCCTACACTCTATACCTTACACTCTAAACCCTACACTCCATACCCTACACTCTATACCCTACACTCTACACTCTATACCCTACACTCTATACCCTACACTCTATACCCTACACTCCACACTCTATACCCTACACTCTATACCCTACACTCTACACCCTACACTCTATACCCTACACTCTATACCCTACACTCCATACACTACACTCCATACCCTACACTCTATACCCTACACTCTACACTCTGTACCCTACACTCTATACCCTACACACTATACCATACACTCTATACCCTACACTCTATACCATACACTCTATACCCTACACTCTACACTCTATAGCCTACACTCTATGCCCTACACTCTATACCCTACAATCTACACTCTATACCCTACACTCTATACCCTACACTCTACACTCTATACCCTACACTCTATTCCCTACACTCTATACCCTACATTCTACATTCTATACCCTAAACTCTATACCCTACACTCTATACCCTACAATCTATACCCTACACTCTATACCCTACACTCAATACCCTACACTCTATACCCTACACTCTATACCCTACACTCTATACCCTACACTCTACACTCTATACCCTACACTCTATGCCCTACACTCTATACCCTACATTCTACATTCTATACCCTAAACTCTATACCCTACACTCTATACCCTACAATCTATACCCTACACTCTATACCCTACACTCAATACCCTACACTCTATACCCTACACTCTATACCCTACACTCTATACCCTACACTCTATACCGTACACTCTATACCCTACACTCTACACTCTATACCCTACACTCTATACCCTACACTCTAGACCCTACTCTCCTTACCCTACAATCTATACCATACACTCTATACCCTACACTCTATACCCTACACTCTACACTCTATACCCTACACTCTACACTCTATACCCTACACTCTATACCCTACACTCTATACCCTACACTCCACACTCTATACCCTACACTCTATACCCTACACTCTACACCCTACACTCTATACCCTACACTCCACACTCTATACCCTACACTCTATACCCTACACTCTACACCCTACACTCTATACCCTACACTCTATACCCTACACTCTATACCCTACACTCTATACCCTACACTCTACACTCTATACCCTACACTCTATACCCTACACTCAATACCCTACACTCTATACCTTACACTCTAAACCCTACACTCCATACCCTACACTCCATACCCTACACTCTATACCCTACACTCTACACTCTATACCCTACACTCTATACCCTACACTCTATACCCTACACTCCACACTCTATACCCTACACTCTATACCCTACACTCTACACCCTACACTCTATACCCTACACTCTATACCCTACACTCTATACCCTACACTCTATACCCTACACTCTACACTCTATACCCTACACTCTATACCCTACACTCTATACCCTACACTCTATACCTTACACTCTAAACCCTACACTCCATACCCTACACTCCATACCCTACACTCTACACTCTATACCCTACACTCTATACCCTACAGACTATACCATACACTCTATACCCTACACTCTATACCCTACACTCTATACCCTACACTCTATACCCTACACTCTATACCCTACACTCTATACCCTACACTCTATACCTTACACTCTAAACCCTACACTCCATACCCTACACTCCATACCCTACACTCTATACCCTACACTCTACACTCTACACTCTATACCCTACACTCTATACCATACACTCTATACCATACACTCTATAGCCTACACTCTACACTCTAAACCCCACACTCTACACTCTACACTCTATATCCTACACTCTATTCCATACACTCTATTCCATACACTCTATACCCTACACTCTATATCGTACACTCTATACCCTACACTCTACACTCTACAATCTATACCCTACACTCTACACTCTATACCCTACACTCTATACCCTAAACTCTATAGTTTACACTCTATACCCTACGCTCTATACCCTACACTCCAGACGCTACACTCCATACCCTACACTCTATACCCTACACTCTACACTCTATGCCCTACACTCTATACCCTACACACTATACCATACTCTCTATACCCTACACTCTACACTCTACTCTATACCCCACACTCTATACCCTACACTCTATACCCTACACTCTATACCCTATACTCTACACTCTATACACTACACTCTATACCCTACACTCTATACCCTACACTCTATACCCTACAATCTACACTCTATACCCTACACTCTATACCCTACACTCTACACTCTATACCCTACACTCTATACCCTACAATCTAAACCCTACAATCTACACTCTATACCCTACACTCTATACCCTACACTCTACACTCTATACCCTACACTCTATACCCTACACTCTACACTCTATACCCTACACTCTATACCCTACACTCTACACCCTACTCTCTATACCCTACACTCTATACCATACACTCTATACCCTACACTCTATACCCTTCACTCTATACCCTACACTCTACACTCTATACCCTACACTCTATACCCTACACTCTATACCCTACACTCTACACTCTATACCCTACACTCTATACCCTACACTCTACACCCTACACTCTATACCCTACACTCTATACCATACACTCTATGCCCTACACTCTATACCTTACACTCTATACCCTACACTCTATACCCTACACTCTACACTCTATACCCTACACTCTATACCCTACACACTATACCATACACTCTATACCCTACACTCTATACCCTATATCCTACACTCTATTCCCTACACTCTACACCCTACATTCTACACTCTATACCCTACACTCTATACCCTACACTCTACACACTATACCCTACACTCTATACCCTACAATCTACATTCTATACCCTAAACTCTATACCCTACACTCCATACCCTACAATATATACCCTACACTCTATACCCTACACTCTATACCCTACACTCTACACTCTATACCATACACTCTATACCCTACACTCTACACCCTACACTCTATACCCTACAATCTATACCATACACTCTATACCCTACACTCTATACCCTACACTCTACACTCTATACCCTACACTCTATACCCTTCACTCTATACCCTACACTCTACACCCTACACTCTATACCCTACACTCTATACCATACACTCTATACCCTACACTCTATACCTTACACTCTATACCCTACACTCTATACCCTACACTCTACACTCTATGCCCTACACTCTATACCCTACACTCAATACCCTACACACTATACCATACACTCTATACCCAACACTCTACACTCTACTCTATACCACACACTCTATACCCTATACTCTATACCCTACACTCTATAACCTACACTCTACACGCTATACCCTACACTCTATACCCTACAATCTACACTCTATACCGTACACTCTATACCCTACACTCTACACTCTATACCCTACACTCTATACCCTACACTCTATACCCTACAATCTACATTCTAAACCCTAAACTCTATACCTTACACTCTATACCCTACAATCTATACCCTACACTCTATACCCTACACTCTATAACCTACACTCTATACCCTACACTCTATACCCTACACTCTACACTCTATACCCTACACTCTATACCCTACGCTCTACACTCTATACCCTACACTCTATACCCTACACTCTACACCCTACACTCTATACCCTACAATCTATACCATACACTCTATACCCGACACTCTATACCTTACACTCTATACCCTACACTCTACACCCTACACTCTGCACTCTATACCCCACACTCTATACCCTAAACTCTATACCCTACACTCTATACCCTACACTCTACACTTTATAACGTACACTCTACACTCTATACCCTACACTCTATACCCTACACTCTACACCCTACACTCTATACCCTACAATCTATACCATACACTCTATGCCCTACACTCTATACCTTACACTCTATACCCTACACTCTATACCCTACACTCTACACTCTATACCCTACACTCTATACCCTACACTCTACACCATACACTCTATACCCTACACTCTATACCTTACACTCTATACCCTACACTCTATACCCTACACACTATACCATACACTCTATACCCTACACTCTATACCCTACACTCTATACCCTACACTCTATACCCTACACTCTACACTCTATATCCTACACTCTATTCCCTACACTCTACACCCTACAATCTACACTCTATACCCTACACTCTATACCCTACACTCTACACACTATACCCTACACTCTATACCCTACACTCTATACCCTACAATCTACATTCTATACCCTAAACTCTATACCCTACACTCCATACCCTACAATCTATACCCTACACTCTATACCCTACACTCTATACCCTACACTCTACACTCTATACCCTACACTCTATACCCTACACTCTATACCATACACTCTATACCCTACACTCTACACCCTACACTCTATACCCTACAATCTATACCATACACTCTATACCCTACACTCTATACCCTACACTCTACACTCTATACCCTACACTCTATACCCTTCACTCTATACCCTACACTCTATACCCTACACCCTACACTCTATACCATACACTCTATACCCTACACTCTATACCTTACACTCTATACCCTACACTCTATACCCTACACTCTACATTCTATACCCTACACTCTATACCCTACACACTATACCATACACTCTATACCCAACACTCTACACTCTACTCTATACCACACACTCTATAACCTACACTCTATACCCTACACTCTACACTCTATACCCTACACTCTATACCCTACACTCTATACCCTACACTCTACACTCTATAACCTACACTTTATACCCTACACTCTACACCCTACACTCTATACCCTACACTCTACACCCTACACTCTACACCCTACACTCTATACCATACACTCCACACCCTACACTCTATACCCTACACGCTATACCATACACTTTATACCTTACACTCTATACCCTACACTCTATACCCTACACTCTACACTCTATACCCTACACTCTATACCCTACACACTATACCATACACTCTATACCCTTACACTCTATACCCTACACTCTATACCCTACACTCTATACCATACACTCTATACCATACACTCTATACCCTACGCTCTATACCCTACACTCTATACCCTACAATCTACACTCTATACCCTACACTCTATACCCTACACTCTACACTCTATAACCTACACTCTATACCCTACACTCTACACTCTATACCCTACACTCTATACCCTACACTCTATACCCTACACTCTACACTCTATAACCTACACTTTATACCCTACACTCTACACCCTACACTCAATACCCTACACTCTACACCCTACACTCTACACCCTACACTCTATACCATACACTCTACACCCTACACTCTATACCCTACACGCTATACCATACACTTTATACCTTACACTCTATACCCTACACTCTATACCCTACACTCTACACTCTATACCCTACACTCTATACCCTACACACTATACCATACACTCTATACCCTACACTCTATACCCTACACTCTATACCCTACAATCTATACCCTACACTCTACACTCTATACCCTACACTCTATTCCCTACACTCTATACCCTACAATCTACACACTATACCCTACACTCTATACCCTACAATCTACATTCTATACCCTAAACTCTATACCCTACTCTCTATACCCTACACTCTATACCCTACACTCTGTACCCTACAATCTACACTTTATACCCTACACTCTATACCCTACACTCTACACTCTATACCCTACACTCTATACCCTACACTCTACACCCTACACTCTATACCCTACACTCTACATTCTATACCCTACACTCTATACCCTTCACTCTATACCCTACACTCTATACCTTAGACTCTATACCCTACACTCTACACTCCATACCCTACACTCTATACCCTACACACTATACCATACACTCTATACCCTACACTCTACACTCTACTCTATACCCCACACTATATTACCTACACTCTATACCCTACACTCTATACCCTACACTCTATACCCTACACTCTATACCATTCACTCTATACCCTACACTCTATACCTTATACTCTATACCGTACACTCTATACCCTACACTCTGCACTCTATACCCTACACTCTATACCCTACACACTATACCATACACTCTATACCCTACACTCTACACTCTACTCTATACCCCACACTATATTACCTACACTCTATACCCTACACTCTATACCCTACACTGTACACTCTATACCCTACACTCTATACCGTACACTCTTTACCCTACACTCTATACCCTACAATCTACACTCTATACCCTACACTCTATACCTTACACTCTACTACACTCTATACCCTACACTCTATACCCTACACTCTATACCCTACAATCTACATTCTAAACCCTAAACTCTATTCCCTACACTCTATACCCTACAATCTATACCCTACACTCTATACCCTACACGCTATACCCTACACTCTATACCCTACACTCTACACTCTATACCCTACACTCTATACCCTACACTCTACACTCTATACCCTACACTCTATACCCTACACTCTACACCCTACACTCTATACCCTACAATCTATACCATACACTCTATACCCTACACTCTATACCTTACACTCTATACCCTACACTCTACACCCTACACTCTACACTCTATACTCCACACTCTATACCCTAAACTCTATTCCCTACACTCTATACCCTACACTCTACACTTTATACCCTACACTCTATAACCTACACTCTATACCCTACACTCTATACCCTATACCCTACACTCTATACCCTACACACTATACCTTACACTCTATACCCTACACTCTATACCTTACACTCTATACCCTACACTCTACACCCTACAATCTATACCCTACACTCTATACCCTACACTCTATACCCTACACTTTATACCCTACACTCTATACCCTACACTATATACCCTACACTCTATACCCTACACTCTACACTCTATACCCTACACTCTATACCATACACTCTATACCCTACACTCTACACTCTATACCCTACACTCCATACCCTACACTCTACACTATATACCCTACACTCTATACCTCACAATCTATACCCTACACTCTATACCATACCCTCTATACCATACACTCTACATTCTATACCCTACACTCTACACCCTACACTCTATACCCTACACTCTATACCCTACACTCTACACTCTATACCCTACACTCTATACGCTACACTCTACATTCTATACCCTACACTCTATACCCTACACTCTACACTCTATACCCTACACTCTATACCCTACACTCTACACCCTACACTCTATACCATACACTCTATACCCTACACTCTATACCCTACACTCTACACCATACACTCTATACCCTACACTCTATACCTTACACTCTATACCCTACACTCTATACTCTACACTCTATACCATACACTCTATACCATACACTCTATACCCTACACTCTATAACCTACACTCTATACCATACACTCTATACCCTACACTCTACACTCTACAATCTATACCCTACACTCTACACTCTATACCCTACACTCTATACCCTACAATCTATACTCTACACTCTATACCCTACACTCTATACCCTACACTCCATACACTACACTCCATACCCTACACTCTATACCCTACACTCTACTCTCTATACCCTACAGTCTATACCCTACACACTATACCATACACTCTATACCATACACTCTATACCTTACACTCTATACCCTACACTCTACACTCTACACTCTATACCCCACACTCTATACCCTACACTCTATACCCTACACTCTATACCATACACTCTATACCATACACTCTATACCCTACACTCTATAACCTACACTCTATACCATACACTCTATACCATACACTCTATACCTTACACTCTATACCCTACACTCTACACTCTACACTCTATACCCCACACTCTATACCCTACACTCTATACCCTACACTCTATACCATACACTCTATACCATACACTCTATACCCTACACTCTATAACCTACACTCTATACCATACACTCTATACCCTACACTCTACACTCTACAATCTATACCCTACACTCTACACTCTATACCGTACACTCTATACCCTACACTCTATACTCTACACTCTATACCCTACACTCTATTCCCTACACTCCATACACTACACTCCATACCCTACACTCTATACCCTACACTCTACACTCTGTACCCTACACTCTATACCCTACACACTATACCATACACTCTATACCCTACACTCTATACCCTACACTTTATACCCTACACTCTATACCCTACACTATATACCCTACACTCTATACCCTACACTCTACACTCTATACCCTACACTCTATACCATACACTCTATACCCTACACTCTACACTCTATACCCTACACTCCATACCCTACACTCTATACCCTACAATCTACACTCTATACCCTACACTCTATACCCTACACTCTACACTCTATACCCCACACTCTATTCCCTACACTCTATACCCTACATTCTACATTCTATACCCTAAATTCTATACCCTACACTCTATACCCTACAATCTATACCCTACACTCTATACCCTACACTCAATACCCTATACTCTATACCCTACACTCTATACCCTACACTCTACACTCTATACCCTACACTCTATGCCCTACACTCTATACCCTACATTCTACATTCTGTACCCTAAACTCTATACCCTACACTCTATACCCTACAATCTATACCCTACACTCTATACCCTACACTCAATACCCTACACTCTATACCCTACACTCTATACCCTACACTCTACACTCTATACCCTACACTCTATACCCTACACTCTACACTCTATACCCTACACTCTATACCCTACACTCTAGACCCTACTCTCCATACCCTACAATCTATACCATACACTCTATACCCTACACTCTATACCCTACACTCTACACTCTATACCCTACACTCTATACCCTACACTCTACACCCTACACTCTATACCCTACACTCCACACTCTATACCCTACACTCTATACCCTACACTCTACACCCTACACTCTATACCCTACACTCTATACCCTACACTGTATACCCTACACTCTATACCCTACACTCTATACCCTACACTCTACACTCTATACCCTACACTCTATACCCTACACTCAATACCCTACACTCTATACCTTACACTCTAAACCCTACACTCCATACCCTACACTCTATACCCTACACTCTACACTCTATACCCTACACTCTATACCCTACACTCTATACCCTACACTCCACACTCTATACCCTACACTCTATACCCTACACTCTACACCCTACACTCTATACCCTACACTCTATACCCTACACTCCATACACTACACTCCATACCCTACACTCTATACCCTACACTCTACACTCTGTACCCTACACTCTATACCCTACACACTATACCATACACTCTATACCCTACACTCTATACCATACACTCTATACCCTACACTCTACACTCTATACCCTACACTCTATGCCCTACACTCTATACCCTACAATCTACACTCTATACCCTACACTCTATACCCTACACTCTACACTCTATACCCTACACTCTATTCCCTACACTCTATACCCTACATTCTACATTCTATACCCTAAACTCTATACCCTACACTCTATACCCTACAATCTATACCCTACACTCTATACCCTACACTCAATACCCTACACTCTATACCCTACACTCTATACCCTACACTCTATACCCTACACTCTACACTCTATACCCTACACTCTATGCCCTACACTCTATACCCTACATTCTACATTCTATACCCTAAACTCTATACCCTACACTCTATACCCTACAATCTATACCCTACACTCTATACCCTACACTCAATACCCTACACTCTATACCCTACACTCTATACCCTACACTCTATACCCTACACTCTATACCGTACACTCTATACCCTACACTCTACACTCTATACCCTACACTCTATACCCTACACTCTAGACCCTACTCTCCTTACCCTACAATCTATACCATACACTCTATACCCTACACTCTATACCCTACACTCTACACTCTATACCCTACACTCTACACTCTATACCCTACACTCTATACCCTACACTCTATACCCTACACTCCACACTCTATACCCTACACTCTATACCCTACACTCTACACCCTACACTCTATACCCTACACTCCACACTCTATACCCTACACTCTATACCCTACACTCTACACCCTACACTCTATACCCTACACTCTATACCCTACACTCTATACCCTACACTCTATACCCTACACTCTACACTCTATACCCTACACTCTATACCCTACACTCAATACCCTACACTCTATACCTTACACTCTAAACCCTACACTCCATACCCTACACTCCATACCCTACACTCTATACCCTACACTCTACACTCTATACCCTACACTCTATACCCTACACTCTATACCCTACACTCCACACTCTATACCCTACACTCTATACCCTACACTCTACACCCTACACTCTATACCCTACACTCTATACCCTACACTCTATACCCTACACTCTATACCCTACACTCTACACTCTATACCCTACACTCTATACCCTACACTCTATACCCTACACTCTATACCTTACACTCTAAACCCTACACTCCATACCCTACACTCCATACCCTACACTCTACACTCTATACCCTACACTCTATACCCTACAGACTATACCATACACTCTATACCCTACACTCTATACCCTACACTCTATACCCTACACTCTATACCCTACACTCTATACCCTACACTCTATACCTTACACTCTAAACCCTACACTCCATACCCTACACTCCATACCCTACACTCTATACCCTACACTCTACACTCTACACTCTATACCCTACACTCTATACCATACACTCTATACCATACACTCTATAGCCTACACTCTACACTCTAAACCCCACACTCTACACTCTATATCCTACACTCTATTCCATACACTCTATTCCATACACTCTATACCCTACACTCTATATCGTACACTCTATACCCTACACTCTACACTCTACAATCTATACCCTACACTCTACACTCTATACCCTACACTCTATACCCTAAACTCTATAGTTTACACTCTATACCCTACGCTCTATACCCTACACTCCAGACGCTACACTCCATACCCTACACTCTATACCCTACACTCTACACTCTATGCCCTACACTCTATACCCTACACACTATACCATACTCTCTATACCCTACACTCTACACTCTACTCTATACCCCACACTCTATACCCTACACTCTATACCCTACACTCTATACCCTATACTCTACACTCTATACACTACACTCTATACCCTACACTCTATACCCTACACTCTATACCCTACAATCTACACTCTATACCCTACACTCTATACCCTACACTCTACACTCTATACCCTACACTCTATACCCTACAATCTAAACCCTACAATCTACACTCTATACCCTACACTCTATACCCTACACTCTACACTCTATACCCTACACTCTATACCCTACACTCTACACTCTATACCCTACACTCTATACCCTACACTCTACACCCTACTCTCTATACCCTACACTCTATACCATACACTCTATACCCTACACTCTATACCCTTCACTCTATACCCTACACTCTACACTCTATACCCTACACTCTATACCCTACACTCTATACCCTACACTCTACACTCTATACCCTACACTCTATACCCTACACTCTACACCCTACACTCTATACCCTACACTCTATACCATACACTCTATGCCCTACACTCTATACCTTACACTCTATACCCTACACTCTATACCCTACACTCTACACTCTATACCCTACACTCTATACCCTACACACTATACCATACACTCTATACCCTACACTCTATACCCTACACTCTATACCCTACACTCTATACCCTATATCCTACACTCTATTCCCTACACTCTACACCCTACATTCTACACTCTATACCCTACACTCTATACCCTACACTCTACACACTATACCCTACACTCTATACCCTACAATCTACATTCTATACCCTAAACTCTATACCCTACACTCCATACCCTACAATATATACCCTACACTCTATACCCTACACTCTATACCCTACACTCCACACTCTATACCATACACTCTATACCCTACACTCTACACCCTACACTCTATACCCTACAATCTATACCATACACTCTATACCCTACACTCTATACCCTACACTCTACACTCTATACCCTACACTCTATACCCTTCACTCTATACCCTACACTCTACACCCTACACTCTATACCCTACACTCTATACCATACACTCTATACCCTACACTCTATACCTTACACTCTATACCCTACACTCTATACCCTACACTCTACACTCTATGCCCTACACTCTATACCCTACACTCAATACCCTACACACTATACCATACACTCTATACCCAACACTCTACACTCTACTCTATACCACACACTCTATACCCTATACTCTATACCCTACACTCTATAACCTACACTCTACACGCTATACCCTACACTCTATACCCTACAATCTACACTCTATACCGTACACTCTATACCCTACACTCTACACTCTATACCCTACACTCTATACCCTACACTCTATACCCTACAATCTACATTCTAAACCCTAAACTCTATACCTTACACTCTATACCCTACAATCTATACCCTACACTCTATACCCTACACTCTATAACCTACACTCTATACCCTACACTCTATACCCTACACTCTACACTCTATACCCTACACTCTATACCCTACGCTCTACACTCTATACCCTACACTCTATACCCTACACTCTACACCCTACACTCTATACCCTACAATCTATACCATACACTCTATACCCGACACTCTATACCTTACACTCTATACCCTACACTCTACACCCTACACTCTGCACTCTATACCCCACACTCTATACCCTAAACTCTATACCCTACACTCTATACCCTACACTCTACACTTTATAACGTACACTCTACACTCTATACCCTACACTCTATACCCTACACTCTACACCCTACACTCTATACCCTACAATCTATACCATACACTCTATGCCCTACACTCTATACCTTACACTCTATACCCTACACTCTATACCCTACACTCTACACTCTATACCCTACACTCTATACCCTACACTCTACACCATACACTCTATACCCTACACTCTATACCTTACACTCTATACCCTACACTCTATACCCTACACACTATACCATACACTCTATACCCTACACTCTATACCCTACACTCTATACCCTACACTCTATACCCTACACTCTACACTCTATATCCTACACTCTATTCCCTACACTCTACACCCTACAATCTACACTCTATACCCTACACTCTATACCCTACACTCTACACACTATACCCTACACTCTATACCCTACACTCTATACCCTACAATCTACATTCTATACCCTAAACTCTATACCCTACACTCCATACCCTACAATCTATACCCTACACTCTATACCCTACACTCTATACCCTACACTCTACACTCTATACCCTACACTCTATACCCTACACTCTATACCATACACTCTATACCCTACACTCTACACCCTACACTCTATACCCTACAATCTATACCATACACTCTATACCCTACACTCTATACCCTACACTCTACACTCTATACCCTACACTCTATACCCTTCACTCTATACCCTACACTCTATACCCTACACCCTACACTCTATACCATACACTCTATACCCTACACTCTATACCTTACACTCTATACCCTACACTCTATACCCTACACTCTACATTCTATACCCTACACTCTATACCCTACACACTATACCATACACTCTATACCCAACACTCTACACTCTACTCTATACCACACACTCTATACCCTACACTCTATACCCTACACTCTATAACCTACACTCTACACTCTATACCCTACACTCTATACCCTACACTCTATACCCTACAATCTACACTCTATACCCTACACTCTATACCCTACACTCTACACTCTATACCCTACAATCTATACCATACACTCTATACCCTACACTCTATACCCTACACTCTATACCCTACACTCTATACCCTTCACTCTATACCCTACACTCTACACTCTATACCCTACACTCTATAACCTACACTCTATACCCTACACTCCACACTCTATACCCTACACTCTATACCCTACACTCTACACCCTACACTCTATACCCTACACTCTATACCCTACACTCTATACCTTACACTCTATACCCTACACTCTATACCCTACACTCTACACTCTATACCCTACACTTTATACCCTACACTCTATACCCTACACTCTATACCTTACACTCTAAACCCTACACTCCATACCCTACACTCCATACCCTACACTCTACAATCTATACCCTACACTCTATACCCTACACTCTATACCCTACACTCTATACCCTACACTCTATACCTTACACTCTATACCCTACACTCTATACCCTACACTCTACAATCTATACCCTACACTCTATACCCTACACACTATACCATACACTCTATACCCTACACTCTATACCTTACACTCTATACCCTACACTCTATACGCTACACTCTACATTCTATACCCTACACTCTATACCCTACACTCTACACTCTATACCCTACACTCTATACCCTACACTCTACACCCTACACTCTATACCATACACTCTATACCCTACACTCTATACCCTACACTCTACACCATACACTCTATACCCTACACTCTATACCTTACACTCTATACCCTACACTCTA
Organism: Ranitomeya imitator; assembly: GCF_032444005.1. Lineage (NCBI taxonomy): Eukaryota > Metazoa > Chordata > Amphibia > Anura > Dendrobatidae > Ranitomeya > Ranitomeya imitator. Next base: position 70,261 of record NW_027193836.1, read on the forward strand.
TACCATACACTCTATACCATACACTCTATACCCTACACTCTATAACCTACACTCTATACCATACACTCTATACCCTACACTCTACACTCTACAATCTATACCCTACACTCTACACTCTATACCCTACACTCTATACTCTACACTCTAAACCCTGCACTCTATACCCTACACTCCATTCACTACACTCCATACCCTACACTCCATACCCTACACTCTACACTCTATACCCTACATTCTATACCCTACACACTATACCCTACACTCTACACTCTATACCCTACACTCTATACCCTACACTCTACACTCTATACCATACACTCTATACCATACACTCTATACCCTACACTCTATAACCTACACTCTATACCATACACTCTATACCCTACACTCTACACTCTACAATCTATACCCTACACTCTACACTCTATACCGTACACTCTATACCCTACACTCTATACTCTACACTCTATACCCTACACTCTATTCCCTACACTCCATACACTACACTTCATACCCTACACTCCATACCCTACACTCTACAATCTATACCCTACACCCTATACCCTACACTCTATACCCTACACTCTATACCCTACACTCTATACCTTACACTCTATACCCTACACTCTATACCCTACACTCTACAATCTATACCCTACACTCTATACCCTACACACTATACCATACACTCTATACCCTACACTCTATACCTTACACTCTATACCCTACACTCTATACCCTACAATCTATACCCTACACTCTATACGCTACACTCTACATTCTATACCCTACACTCTATACCCTACACTCTACACTCTATACCATACACTCTATACCCTACACTCTACACTCTACACTCTATACCATACACTCTATACCCTACACTCTATACCCTACACTCTACACCATACACTCTATACCCTACACTCTATACCTTACACTCTATACCCTACACTCTATACCCTACAATCTACATTCTATACCCTAAACTCTATACCCTACACTCCATACCCTACAATCTATACCCTACACTCTATACCCTACACTCTATACCCTACACTCTACACTCTATACCCTACACTCTATACCCTACACTCTATACCATACACTCTATACCCTACACTCTACACCCTACACTCTATACCCTACAATCTATACCATACACTCTATACCCTACACTCTATACCCTACACTCTACACTCTATACCCTACACTCTATACCCTTCACTCTATACCCTACACTCTATACCCTACACCCTACACTCTATACCATACACTCTATACCCTACACTCTATACCTTACACTCTATACCCTACACTCTATACCCTACACTCTACATTCTATACCCTACACTCTATACCCTACACACTATACCATACACTCTATACCCAACACTCTACACTCTACTCTATACCACACACTCTATACCCTACACTCTATACCCTACACTCTATAACCTACACTCTACACTCTATACCCTACACTCTATACCCTACACTCTATACCCTACAATCTACACTCTATACCCTACACTCTATACCCTACACTCTACACTCTATACCCTACAATCTATACCATACACTCTATACCCTACACTCTATACCCTACACTCTATACCCTACACTCTATACCCTTCACTCTATACCCTACACTCTACACTCTATACCCTACACTCTATAACCTACACTCTATACCCTACACTCCACACTCTATACCCTACACTCTATACCCTACACTCTACACCCTACACTCTATACCCTACACTCTATACCCTACACTCTATACCTTACACTCTATACCCTACACTCTATACCCTACACTCTACACTCTATACCCTACACTTTATACCCTACACTCTATACCCTACACTCTATACCTTACACTCTAAACCCTACACTCCATACCCTACACTCCATACCCTACACTCTACAATCTATACCCTACACTCTATACCCTACACTCTATACCCTACACTCTATACCCTACACTCTATACCTTACACTCTATACCCTACACTCTATACCCTACACTCTACAATCTATACCCTACACTCTATACCCTACACACTATACCATACACTCTATACCCTACACTCTATACCTTACACTCTATACCCTACACTCTATACGCTACACTCTACATTCTATACCCTACACTCTATACCCTACACTCTACACTCTATACCCTACACTCTATACCCTACACTCTACACCCTACACTCTATACCATACACTCTATACCCTACACTCTATACCCTACACTCTACACCATACACTCTATACCCTACACTCTACACTCTACAATCTATACCCTACACTCTACACTCTATACCCTACACTCTATACTCTACACTCTAAACCCTACACTCTATACCCTACACTCTACACCCTACACTCTATACCATACACTCTATACCCTACACTCTATAACCTACACTCTATACCCTACACTCTATACCCTACACTCTATACCCTACACTCTATACCCTACACTCTATACCTTACACTCTAAACCCTACACTCCATACCCTACACTCCATACCCTACACTCTATACCCTACACTCTACACTCTACACTCTATACCCTACACTCTATACCATACACTCTATACCATACACTCTATAGCCTACACTCTACACTCTAAACCCCACACTCTACACTCTATATCCTACACTCTATTCCATACACTCTATTCCATACACTCTATACCCTACACTCTATATCGTACACTCTATACCCTACACTCTACACTCTACAATCTATACCCTACACTCTACACTCTATACCCTACACTCTATACCCTAAACTCTATAGTTTACACTCTATACCCTACGCTCTATACCCTACACTCCAGACGCTACACTCCATACCCTACACTCTATACCCTACACTCTACACTCTATGCCCTACACTCTATACCCTACACACTATACCATACTCTCTATACCCTACACTCTACACTCTACTCTATACCCCACACTCTATACCCTACACTCTATACCCTACACTCTATACCCTATACTCTACACTCTATACACTACACTCTATACCCTACACTCTATACCCTACACTCTATACCCTACAATCTACACTCTATACCCTACACTCTATACCCTACACTCTACACTCTATACCCTACACTCTATACCCTACAATCTAAACCCTACAATCTACACTCTATACCCTACACTCTATACCCTACACTCTACACTCTATACCCTACACTCTATACCCTACACTCTACACTCTATACCCTACACTCTATACCCTACACTCTACACCCTACTCTCTATACCCTACACTCTATACCATACACTCTATACCCTACACTCTATACCCTTCACTCTATACCCTACACTCTACACTCTATACCCTACACTCTATACCCTACACTCTATACCCTACACTCTACACTCTATACCCTACACTCTATACCCTACACTCTACACCCTACACTCTATACCCTACACTCTATACCATACACTCTATGCCCTACACTCTATACCTTACACTCTATACCCTACACTCTATACCCTACACTCTACACTCTATACCCTACACTCTATACCCTACACACTATACCATACACTCTATACCCTACACTCTATACCCTACACTCTATACCCTACACTCTATACCCTATATCCTACACTCTATTCCCTACACTCTACACCCTACATTCTACACTCTATACCCTACACTCTATACCCTACACTCTACACACTATACCCTACACTCTATACCCTACAATCTACATTCTATACCCTAAACTCTATACCCTACACTCCATACCCTACAATATATACCCTACACTCTATACCCTACACTCTATACCCTACACTCCACACTCTATACCATACACTCTATACCCTACACTCTACACCCTACACTCTATACCCTACAATCTATACCATACACTCTATACCCTACACTCTATACCCTACACTCTACACTCTATACCCTACACTCTATACCCTTCACTCTATACCCTACACTCTACACCCTACACTCTATACCCTACACTCTATACCATACACTCTATACCCTACACTCTATACCTTACACTCTATACCCTACACTCTATACCCTACACTCTACACTCTATGCCCTACACTCTATACCCTACACTCAATACCCTACACACTATACCATACACTCTATACCCAACACTCTACACTCTACTCTATACCACACACTCTATACCCTATACTCTATACCCTACACTCTATAACCTACACTCTACACGCTATACCCTACACTCTATACCCTACAATCTACACTCTATACCGTACACTCTATACCCTACACTCTACACTCTATACCCTACACTCTATACCCTACACTCTATACCCTACAATCTACATTCTAAACCCTAAACTCTATACCTTACACTCTATACCCTACAATCTATACCCTACACTCTATACCCTACACTCTATAACCTACACTCTATACCCTACACTCTATACCCTACACTCTACACTCTATACCCTACACTCTATACCCTACGCTCTACACTCTATACCCTACACTCTATACCCTACACTCTACACCCTACACTCTATACCCTACAATCTATACCATACACTCTATACCCGACACTCTATACCTTACACTCTATACCCTACACTCTACACCCTACACTCTGCACTCTATACCCCACACTCTATACCCTAAACTCTATACCCTACACTCTATACCCTACACTCTACACTTTATAACGTACACTCTACACTCTATACCCTACACTCTATACCCTACACTCTACACCCTACACTCTATACCCTACAATCTATACCATACACTCTATGCCCTACACTCTATACCTTACACTCTATACCCTACACTCTATACCCTACACTCTACACTCTATACCCTACACTCTATACCCTACACTCTACACCATACACTTTATACCCTACACTCTATACCTTACACTCTATACCCTACACTCTATACCCTACACACTATACCATACACTCTATACCCTACACTCTATACCCTACACTCTATACCCTACACTCTATACCCTACACTCTACACTCTATATCCTACACTCTATTCCCTACACTCTACACCCTACAATCTACACTCTATACCCTACACTCTATACCCTACACTCTACACACTATACCCTACACTCTATACCCTACACTCTATACCCTACAATCTACATTCTATACCCTAAACTCTATACCCTACACTCCATACCCTACAATCTATACCCTACACTCTATACCCTACACTCTATACCCTACACTCTACACTCTATACCCTACACTCTATACCCTACACTCTATACCATACACTCTATACCCTACACTCTACACCCTACACTCTATACCCTACAATCTATACCATACACTCTATACCCTACACTCTATACCCTACACTCTACACTCTATACCCTACACTCTATACCCTTCACTCTATACCCTACACTCTATACCCTACACCCTACACTCTATACCATACACTCTATACCCTACACTCTATACCTTACACTCTATACCCTACACTCTATACCCTACACTCTACATTCTATACCCTACACTCTATACCCTACACACTATACCATACACTCTATACCCAACACTCTACACTCTACTCTATACCACACACTCTATACCCTACACTCTATACCCTACACTCTATAACCTACACTCTACACTCTATACCCTACACTCTATACCCTACACTCTATACCCTACAATCTACACTCTATACCCTACACTCTATACCCTACACTCTACACTCTATACCCTACAATCTATACCATACACTCTATACCCTACACTCTATACCCTACACTCTATACCCTACACTCTATACCCTTCACTCTATACCCTACACTCTACACTCTATACCCTACACTCTATAACCTACACTCTATACCCTACACTCCACACTCTATACCCTACACTCTATACCCTACACTCTACACCCTACACTCTATACCCTACACTCTATACCCTACACTCTATACCTTACACTCTATACCCTACACTCTATACCCTACACTCTACACTCTATACCCTACACTTTATACCCTACACTCTATACCCTACACTCTATACCTTACACTCTAAACCCTACACTCCATACCCTACACTCCATACCCTACACTCTACAATCTATACCCTACACTCTATACCCTACACTCTATACCCTACACTCTATACCCTACACTCTATACCTTACACTCTATACCCTACACTCTATACCCTACACTCTACAATCTATACCCTACACTCTATACCCTACACACTATACCATACACTCTATACCCTACACTCTATACCTTACACTCTATACCCTACACTCTATACGCTACACTCTACATTCTATACCCTACACTCTATACCCTACACTCTACACTCTATACCCTACACTCTATACCCTACACTCTACACCCTACACTCTATACCATACACTCTATACCCTACACTCTATACCCTACACTCTACACCATACACTCTATACCCTACACTCTATACCTTACACTCTATACCCTACACTCTATACCATACACTCTATACCATACACTCTATACCCTACACTCTATAACCTACACTCTATACCATACACTCTATACCCTACACTCTACACTCTACAATCTATACCCTACACTCTACACTCTATACCCTACACTCTATACTCTACACTCTAAACCCTGCACTCTATACCCTACACTCCATTCACTACACTCCATACCCTACACTCCATACCCTACACTCTACACTCTATACCCTACATTCTATACCCTACACACTATACCCTACACTCTACACTCTATACCCTACACTCTATACCCTACACTCTACACTCTATACCATACACTCTATACCATACACTCTATACCCTACACTCTATAACCTACACTCTATACCATACACTCTATACCCTACACTCTACACTCTACAATCTATACCCTACACTCTACACTCTATACCGTACACTCTATACCCTACACTCTATACTCTACACTCTATACCCTACACTCTATTCCCTACACTCCATACACTACACTTCATACCCTACACTCCATACCCTACACTCTACAATCTATACCCTACACCCTATACCCTACACTCTATACCCTACACTCTATACCCTACACTCTATACCTTACACTCTATACCCTACACTCTATACCCTACACTCTACAATCTATACCCTACACTCTATACCCTACACACTATACCATACACTCTATACCCTACACTCTATACCTTACACTCTATACCCTACACTCTATACCCTACAATCTATACCCTACACTCTATACGCTACACTCTACATTCTATACCCTACACTCTATACCCTACACTCTACACTCTATA